>NW_026111576.1:912500-1130000 GCF_024679095.1 Eriocheir sinensis | reverse complement strand
CTCAACGTAGGCAAGAGTTCTACATCTTATTTTCAAATATTCATAGGCAAGAGTTCAAATGAATTTATAATCGTACCCCCTGAAAAGCACACGAATGGTTGACTTTGTCTTATATATCGACCGATTCTGAGAAGCATGAAAAAAACAAAATTGAATTTATAATAGTAACTCCTGAAAAAGTAAAATTGAACTTATAATAGGGGTACTATTATAAATTCAATTTTACTTTTTCAGGAGTTACTATTATAAATTCAATTTTGTTTTTTTCATGCGTCTCAGAATCGGTCGATATATAAGACAAAGTCAACCCGAGAGACTTAACATTTTATTTTACTTTTACTGTCCGATACATTCCCATTCAGTCTTTCATACGGAGACATTTCTTCATTTGCTTGATGATTGATTTTTTCATGCATGTCGAAGGTTTTGATCTGGCCTTACCCAGTCTCTTCTTATTCGTCTTCTTAATCATCTGATCGTTCAGCTTGAGGCGCTTAGTGCGTCGCCTCTTCTTCCCGGTGGCATCTGTCTTACCCTCGGTCTTCCGACGTGTAATGAAATAAAAAAATTAAGAAAGCAAAATGGTTTTTATTCACACCCAATCTGTAAAACTACACGTCAAGAACTTTTACCTGACAATGCATTACATACACTATTCACACCCAATTGTTTTTATTCCCAATGACAATGCATTGACCATTTTAATACACACACACAAGTTACATACAACAGGAAGAGGTTCAACAGGAAGAGTTCGTTTACAACTGTAAGTTTAAAATTTAGTACACATTCAACATCTTAAAAATTACATCTTAAAAATTAGTACACATCTCAGCATTCACACACATGTAGAATAAACACATTCACACACATGTAGAATAAACACTTGACATTTCATCTTATCACGTGAGTCACATCCTTTCTTCTTCCAGCTTGCAAGAACAACACACGCGAGGCACTTCGCTAAATTTTATATCGTCTGTTAAATTATTAGCGTAAGTTCTAAACTTAAGAAATACATTGTGCATCAAATTAATATTTTTCAAATCGTACTCGAACACAGTGTAGATCAATTTTAAAAATTTAGATTTGGTCACACTGTTATTGATGTTGTTATACAATGTGTGCTCGAGTCGCGTATTGAAATCTACGAGATACTCCTTCATGGCGTCGTCACTGTAATACCTTATCGTGTCTGGAATAGATACCGATTTTACAAGTTTGAATGACGTTATATCGACCGTGAAGGGATATATTTTATTTTGAACGATCGTCTGGTACACTAAATTATCGAGTATCGATGGAAGATTTGTTTTAGTTTTTTCGTTAAAACCTGTGATGTTACAACTGACGTTTACAGAATTGTGTTGCACGTGATCATGTACGATCACTTGCTGGCCGCGAACGGCATCAGGTCCCACCTGCACGTGGCGGCGAATGTGCTCTGCAACTTCCTTAAAAACGATTACGTCGAAATGTTTTTGAACTCGAGTCTCATGCAACGCGGTCTCTTCGTGTCGTTCGTTTTGAACAACATTCTCTTCAGACATATTTCTAAAGACGATAAAATTACCTCTCTAAATGACGCAGACAAGAAAAATATGTTTAACTGACAAGATAAGAAGAAGCATTGCAATGATTATGTGTAATAAATAAAAATAAGAATTTACAGATTGTTTTAGTTTATTCTTCTGTCGTGTCATGGTGGCATCTTAGGTCTTCTTCGGCTGGTGGTGAACGTCTGGCTTTGAACGACAGAGTGAATCGGAGACTTTGTTCTACACGTCGACAGGTTCCTAAACCGTCCGTCATGAACAAGTAAACATTGGATGGACTCTCCTGACAAGATTGATTTTGTAAGAAGAAAAAGAAGCATTGCAATGATTATGTGTAATAAATAAAAATAAGAATTTACAGAATGTTTTAGTTTACTCACATCATGTCGTGTCATGGTGGCATCTTAGGTCTTTCCGAGACACATCAAGAAATTGTTTTTGCTCCCAAAACACTCGTTGCCGAAGGACAACAATGCACTTGTTGCCGAATGAGTGCACCGTGTAATGAAATAAAAAAATTAAGAAAGCAAAATGGTTTTTATTCACACCCAATCTGTAAAACTACACGTCAAGAACTTTTACCTGACAATGCATTACCTAAACTATTCACACCCAATTGTTTTTATTCCCAATGACAATGCATTTGAGTTGGACGAGGAAGATGACGACGTCGTAAAGGAAAAGTCTCTCCGACATCCGAACGCTGCTAAGACTAACATTCTGAAGGCGTTCATGACGAATTTCGGTTCGCAGGAAAGTTTCTCTCGTCGTGTGACCAACGTTCAGAATTTGTTTAACAGCGAGAGGAAAACGAACAGCGGCGAAGCAGCAGCAGCAGCAGCAGCAGCAGCAGCGGTCGACCCTCCTAACGGTCAAGGACCGAAGGATATTCCGATTTCTGATATCATGTCTTTTCTCAAAAACGATTTCGAGAAGATTATGAAATGTCTACTATGTCGTTTAATGATAGTGGTGAGCGGAAAGGAATTGGATATCATTGCAAACCTTTCTCAAGAAATAACCAAAATTATGGTCGACAGTGTGATGGGTCACCTCGGAGTACGTTGCACGTTGGATACAATTACGTAGACAAAGTAAAAAGTAAGACTCGTAGGCAAGAGTTCACAATCCGTCTAACGCCGACTCAAAGTCACACATTAACACAACTGTAACATTTGCAACGTACTCGGTCTAGACTTTGGTGGTGAGTTAAGATAAGGTGAGTTAAGAGGTCTAGTACAATCAACACTATTCAGAATCTGTTCAATCTGTGCGAACAGATTCGTGGTGTCTGTCAGTGTCAGATAAGATTCTGAGTTAACTACATTACATCTCAACTCTCTGTTCAACTCTAACACAACTGTAACATCTGCAACGTACTCGGTCTAGACTTTGGTATGTAAGTTGAACTCTTGCCTACCTAACAGCGGAGTGTAGGGATTGAAACGTCGACTCACATGACACAACTTTGGTGAATGTGAGACCTTGTCGATGCAGTTGCATTGCTTAACAATCCTTAATCAAGTTAAAGAGTTTTACGAAGCCGAATTCAATAATCAACAACTGGAATGTTTTTTAAAAATGCAAGAAAATTAGAGAGTTGCATTGTGAAGTCTAGACCGAGTACGTTGCAGATGTTAGCTTGGGAAAAAGATGCTTATTATCTAGTAAAGACTCATTAGGTTAGATTAAGAGAACTGTATCCAAGCAATTACAAAATAAATGAATTGAAGCTTTGAAAAGTTTTATTGTTCAACAAGAGACGTGTAATAGTGTAAGGTTGCAAGTTTCATCTGATAAAGAACGAACACATATTGTGCACCATCAGCAAGTTGATAAAGAACACATATTGTGTAAGGGCAAGCTGATAAAGAACGTAATCTTGATAAAGAACACACGTACCGTCCTCAAGAACAATTAAAAATTAAAGGAGTTGAAAAGTTTTATTGTTCAGCAAGATACATTATATTGAGTGTAAGGTTGCAGCAGTGCGAAACAATTTACACTCTGCATTGTCGTCCTTCGGCAACGAGTGTTTTGGGAACAAAAACAATTTCTTGATGTGTCTCGGAAAAGGTAAAGCTTTCCCTATAGCATACTCGCACGTTGCTTCCTGTGTGATTAAGATAACGCCCATGTTTTGGCATGTGTCGATAACGACGCCGATTGATAGCTTACGTCACAGCTTTTCGATCGTTGTTTATTGTGTGTCATTAACACCCCTTATAATAAACCGATTAATCGCACCTTTCGGTTACGATTATCAAACCCCGCTCAGGAACTTGCACAGCATGCTCGATTACAGTATAAATCTGATTGTCAATAACAAAAACCTCGAAGAAGAAGAACTAGAACCTCTTCTTAACTCATCTTGTTCCGTGTATGTCGTCGTTAATAACTTTGAACGCGCCGTGGTGAACTTCAACCACTGTCTCGACAACATACTAAATGAAATATTCGTTATAGGAATTTCTCTGCCGTTGTAGCCCCTGGTCATGTTTCCGACTCTCGATCACATTTTCGAGGAGGAGAAAGAAGAAGTAGAAGAGGTCGACGATCAAAGCACGTCATCAGAACGACCTAAACGAACAAGAGAAGAACGCGATGACGCCGAGCTGCCCGAACCCCCCCCCAAAAAAATATGTTCTTCCCCGGGGCAAGCAACAACCGCCGTCATCACATTCCACACCGACGAAGAAGTCTATGCCAACGTACAAGATATCATCGACAATCGTTTCAAATCGATAACGTACGCATTGAGAATGTTGAGGACAGGAAACTGTCGTAAGAAGTTGAAATCGGTGAGACGTCGTTTGGCTTCATCGGTCAGACGCCATTTGGGATGCAGGTACGTCGGCTCTGATCAGAACTCCTACAGAGACTCTTCAACAAACCAAAGTCTTAGAGTTAGTCTTAACATATTCTGAATAGAATACCATTCATGAAGCGACATTCGAACAACATTCTGAGAGCATTACTAAATATCAGTTCAGGATGTTTCAGGAATTTCAATTTGGCGTTGCGATGAACACTTGGAAGCAACCCGACGGGACAGAAATTTGTTCTCCGATTTAATTTCTTGAAAGTGCTGCGAAACGACACCATGTTGTGTAGACACGTGAAGATTGGAATTTTCTTCCAGTTGATGAAGTGCATCTCGAACACGTGAGGATTCAGGTGTACGAGGCATGACGACGACGTCTCTGTGTTGGACTTTTCGTTCGAGACCAGCATCGGCATTCAATTCAAACGCTGTAACGACAGATTCTAAATCGGACGCGACTACTTGCAGATTCAATAATTGATCGGCGACGGGTTCGTCAACATTACCCGTGTTAGGAAATATAGATTGGAATAATGCGATCAATTTCTGAACGGCTTCTGTAGACGTGTCATTCGCATCTGACATTTCGTAATCTCCGTTACCGTCCCCTCTGTTTGTTCTCAAAAACATTAACCAATTCTGATTGGAAATTTTGTATTTGTCCAACAAGTGTTTCTTAATTCTGTTGTTGTTGTTAAGATGAGGATTAATGGCGTTGAGAAGTTGTTTAATTTTTATATTGTTATATTTTATTTTCAGGTTGTAATATCGACTCAACCTATCTTTTTCTACCAAAGAATCGTATATTTGCTTCAGCACGTTGTATGATCTTATAATGTTAATTTTGGTTTCATCTGAATCGAATGCAGATCGCCTGTGTTTAATTGCAGAGTTGGTCATCATGAACAGCGTCCGTTGAATCGTGTTGTCGAGCGCTAAGGTTTGAAAAGTGGATTTATCAACGCAGTCCCCGAATGTCGAAGAATTTGCAGAATAGATGATGTTGTAAACAATCTTAGCGAAAATGTACGCTGCGCAGTCAGACGTTATACATCGCGTGGATCGAAGCTCCGGAGGAATGAACCTTGCGTTAAAATGAAAAGAATCTATGTTCTGAAATTTGTACTCGAGAGGCAGCAAACCTCCGAGGATGACCAATTTCGGCTGAAGACCATTTTTCCAGTCGAAAGAAAAACTGTTTAGAGAAGTGAAGTATATCGTCAGACCGTTATTTCTCAAGCGTTGAATTATGTTTCCCATCTCGACAACGATGAAAAAGATTCGGTTGTTTAGTTTGATCTGGTCGAAGGACTGGCACGTTTCTAAATCTTCTTCGCTACACTTACTCTCTTGCCATTGCATCTTCATCTTAACGACTATCGAGTCTTGTTACTTTTCGACGCTGTTAACAAATCGGTTTTCGAGAGATGAACAACGACAACTATCGAATCTTGAAACTTACAGAGGAGGTTAAGAGACTCTCTGAGTGCATCGAAAAATTGATGGCGATTCAAATAAATATGAAAAAACAAATGCTGGATCTAACACAGGCTCAAAATGCCACTATGGACACCATTTCTAGCATCGCCAGCAGAATCGAAAATATGGACAATAGCATTGATGAATTATTTGAACTGGCAGATGAGTGAAGCTCCCATCATCACCATATCAAGTCGCATTACCTACACTCCAGCCAACACCTCCAACCAACACACGCCATCATCACACCCGGATCGAGTTGTACCATACCTCGACAATAGTATTCCTGTCCTAATGAAATGAAACAATAAACAACACCATTTAATGTTTTTACTTTTCAATTCCATTCCTTGTTGTTGTTGATTAAAAATGGAAGTGAATGGGAGACTTTGTCGTACAGGAAAGAGCACAGCCCAGCGTTCACCGCTGTCCACGAAGTGGTGGTTTACAGAATCCGTCGCCTCGCACGGCAACGTCGCACATTCACTCCTCAGCCTTACAAATCACCCAAAGTCGTGTCCAACTGCAGCGTGACCCCACCCACTCTCAGCGAACCTAGCACGACACCCCGTGCAATATTGGACCCCACTCTTTCATTACTTTGTCTCAGAGTTGGATGTCGTGTGAATGCGAGACTTTATGTCAGCAGTAGACTGATTCTGAATACTATACGAGTGTTGCATGCTTATTCCCTCAGACTTTTCTGACTTGTCACTTTGTCTCAGAGAATGCTGCAGATGTTGTGTGAATATGAGACTTTGTGTCAGTGGTAAACGTATTCTGAATACTATACGTGTTGTTGCATGACTTAAACCCTCAAGAGTTGCAGATGGTGGTGAATGCGAGACTTTGTGTCAGCTGTAGACGGATTCTGAATACTATTGTGTGAACATCAGGGTTAATAAAATGTTTATATCCTACATCATATTTATTATTTTCAACAACCTACATCACTCTTGAAATCAGTGCAACACTTACACGGTACTCTTTCGACATTCGGCTGTAAAACGAAAGGTAATGCGTCGGTGATTAAATCTTTGGGGATGTCTTTACACTCAGGTAAGCAGAGCGCGTTCCTGATCTCCTCTACATCGCTGTCGGTCAACCCGTCAGCGTTCTCCAACATCGACACCAACAGACGCTTCAGGTTGTCCTTAGTCTGAGCGTTCACGTGAAGAGATGTTCTGTAGTTGGCAGTCGGACGTTCGTTCCGCGTGAAGGATGGAGCGACAGATTTGAGGGCGTCTATGATTTTCTTCTCGTTGAAATGAATGCCTATTTTGTGTACACCTCCTTGACGATAACCTTCCACTTCTTCTATGAACGAACTCGTACATCTCTTCTTATTGACGTTGCTGTGTTCTTTGTGTGCTTCTCTCTCTTTACACAACACACTGTTGAAAAATACTACGCCGGGAGTTTGATTGTAGTCGTCACCAAATTCTCTCTTGAGCGCTATGTGATGTCCAATGGAGTTGGGGACGTTCTCGAGTAAGTGAAGCAGGCTGTACACGTCCGTCCCAAAAATCGTGGCGAGCACCGGCGCGTTGCCGCTCAGTATTTCTCCGTGGATGAACTTGTACACCGTCAGTTGGGTGTCTATGCACGCTATGCGCTTGCGACTCAGATGTCTCTGCGCTTCTAGACCTTTGTTTCTCACTCCGTGTAAGAATGATGAAGACGTCTTACTGCCGCCGCCGCGTGCGTGACGATAGCGGCGCTGGTTACTGTCGCTACATAAATTTATATAAATTTATATAAATTCACGTCAAGCAGTCAAGTGCTCAGATGTGCAATTCGCCTTCCTGTTACAATTTATCATCTCAAATCAAATCTTAACTCTATTCTGAATCCATGAGTTCAGTTGACCGTCAAAACAAAGTCACACATTCACTAGCAGGGGTCAGGTGCTCGGATGTGCAATTGTTACACGCTCGGATGTGCAATTGTTACACCTCACAGCCGCTCGGATGTGCAATTGTTACACCTCACAGCCACACTCTCAGCCACATTTATTACATTTTAACTCTAGAGGTAGGAAAGAGTATTACATCTTAACTCTATGTTGGGATCCAACATTGATCTCGACATCAATTGTGCAGTTATCGACATGTAGCAGCAGTCAGTTGCTCGGATGGGCACGACATCTTTTTGCAAACGAACAGATGAGACAAAGTCACACATTCACTAGCAGCAGTCAGGTACTCTGATGTGCAATTCGTCTTGTTACACCCATAACATCTGAACTCTAGCAATTCGTCTTGTTAGTTGTCGACATGTCACGACATCGTCTTCTTACACCTCACAGTCTACTACATCTCCACATCTACTACATCTTAACTCTAAGTAAATGTGTGACTTTGTTTCAACAGTCAACTGAAAATCTACTATATGTACATAACCCGAGATTCATGTACATAACCCGAAATGAATCTTATCTTCTCACTTGGTTGCATTGCTTACACCTCTCAGCCACATCTACTACAGAGGTAGGTAAGCTATGCTCACGAGAGTTCAGGTGGCGGAGGCAGGTAAGAGTTCAACACTTGCTACACCTCACAGCCTACTGCTTAACTCTATTCTGAATCTTATCTTCTCAATTAGTTGTACAGGTAGGTAAGCTATGCTCACGAGAGTATGTACATAACCCGAAATGAATCTTATCTTCTCACTTGGCTGCATTGCTTACACCTCTCAAGACGCTAAAATTAATGAAATAAGTTTATTTAGTCAAGAGTTAGCCGATTCTACAAAGAAGCACATGGATGAATTACAAAATCAACAAACTAAACACGAAGAAGAAAAATCTGAATTAAGGAAAGAAATTGAAATGTCATCTGCCAAAGTACAACAAATAATGACAATATACAAAGATGTAGATAAGAAATTCTTAGAAGTTAATGCAAATATACGAAAGATAATCCAAGAGAAAGACCGACTGAACGCAGAATTATCTGAAAATAAAAACAAGATCGATCTTATGCAAAATGAATACGAACAACTCCAACAACGTAATAACGAATTAGATACAGAGAATGATCAATTCAAACAAGAGTTGACTCAAAATAAAACATCTTATCTTCAAATATTCATAGGCAAGAGTTCAAATGAATTTATAATAGTACCCCCTGAAAAGCACACGAATGGTTGACTTTGTCTTATATATCGACCGATTCTGAGACACATGAAAAAAACAAAATTGAATTTATAATAGTAACTCCTGAAAAAGTAAAACTGAATTTATAATAGTACCCCTTAAAGTGTAAATGAAATACACTGTAGACAAATTTCATTGGTGAATGCGTGACTTTGTCTGCAATGTAGACCGATTCTGAGACATTGGTGAATGCGTGACTTTGTCTGCAATGTAGACCGATTCTGAGACATTGGTGAATGCGTGACTTTGTCTGCAATGTAGACCGATTCTGAGACGTTGGTGAATGCGTGACTTTGTCTGCAATGTAGACCAATTCTGAGACGTTGGTGAATGCGTGACTTTGTCTGCAATGTAGACCAATTCTGAGACGTTGGTGAATGCGTGACTTTGTCTGCAATATAGACCAATTCTGAGACGTTGGTGAATGCGCAATGTAGACCGCTTCTGCGACATTGGTGAATGTGTGACTTTGTCTGCAATATTTGTGATGGTTGACATTAAGAATAGTTATCGATTGGACGTGCGTGTGAACAGTCTCAGACGTTCGCAACCAGCCGAAGGCCTAAGATGCCACAATCTGTCGACATGTTGAACAAAGTCTCACATTCACTCCGTCATACAGAGTCAGACGTTCGCCGAAGGCTTAATATACCACATGACGGCACATTCACACGGTTTAGGAATCTGTAAACATGTAGAACAAAGTCTCACATTCACTCTCCGTCCCTATTCGAAGATCAAACTCTTCATCAACAAGATCGATTCGACACAACCTAAGAGCGAGATGCATTACCCGTCAACGTACATGAGTTCGCTGCCCGCTCCGCTAAACGCAAGACAAGCAATCCTGAACGCTAGCGAGTATTCCTCTTGTAGGAGTAGAGTTTTATTTTGAGTCAACTCTTGTTTGAATTGATCATTCTCTGTATCTGATTCGTTATTACGTTGTTGGAGTTGTTCGTATTCATTTTGCATAAGATCGATCTTGTTTTTATTTTCAGATAATTCTGCGTTCAGTCGGTCTTTCTCTTGGATTATCTTTCGTATATTTGCATTAACTTCTAAGAATTTCTTATCTACATCTTTGTATATTGTCATTATTTGTTGTACTTTGGCAGATGACATTTCAATTTCTTTCCTTAATTCAGATTTTTCTTCTTCGTGTTTAGTTTGTTGATTTTGTAATTCATCCATGTGCTTCTTTGTAGAATCGGCTAACTCTTGACTAAATAAACTTATTTCATTAATTTTAGCGTCTTGAGAGGTGTAAGCAATGCAGCCAAGTGAGAAGATAAGATTCATTTCGGGTTATGTACATACTCTCGTGAGCATAGCTTACCTACCTGTACAACTAATTGAGAAGATAAGATTCAGAATAGAGTTAAGCAGTAGGCTGTGAGGTGTAGCAAGTGTTGAACTCTTACCTGCCTCCGCCACTCTGAACTCTCGTGAGCATAGCTTACCTACCTCTGTAGTAGATGTGGCTGAGAGGTGTAAGCAATGCAACCAAGTGAGAAGATAAGATTCATTTCGGGTTATGTACATGAATCTCGGGTTATGTACATATAGTAGATTTTCAGTTGACTGTTGAAACAAAGTCACACATTTACTTAGAGTTAAGATGTAGTAGATGTGGAGATGTAGTAGACTGTGAGGTGTAAGAAGACGATGTCGTGACATGTCGACAACTAACAAGACGAATTGCTAGAGTTCAGATGTTATGGGTGTAACAAGACGAATTGCACATCAGAGTACCTGACTGCTGCTAGTGAATGTGTGACTTTGTCTCATCTGTTCGTTTGCAAAAAGATGTCGTGCCCATCCGAGCAACTGACTGCTGCTACATGTCGATAACTGCACAATTGATGTCGAGATCAATGTTGGATCCCAACATAGAGTTAAGATGTAATACTCTTTCCTACCTCTAGAGTTAAAATGTAATAAATGTGGCTGAGAGTGTGGCTGTGAGGTGTAACAATTGCACATCCGAGCGGCTGTGAGGTGTAACAATTGCACATCCGAGCGGCTATGAGGTGTAACAATTGCACATCCGAGCACCTGACCCCTGCTAGTGAATGTGTGACTTTGTTTTGACGGTCAACTGAACTCATGGATTCAGAATAGAGTTAAGATTTGATTTGAGATGATAAATTGTAACAGGAAGGCGAATTGCACATCTGAGCACTTGACTGCTTGACGTGAATTTATATAAATTTATATAAATTTATGTAGCGACAGTAACCAGCGCCGCTATCGTCACGCACGCGGCGGCGGCAGTAAGACGTCTTCATCATTCTTACACGGAGTGAGAAACAAAGGTCTAGAAGCGCAGAGACATCTGAGTCGCAAGCGCATAGCGTGCATAGACACCCAACTGACGGTGTACAAGTTCATCCACGGAGAAATACTGAGCGGCAACGCGCCGGTGCTCGCCACGATTTTTGGGACGGACGTGTACAGCCTGCTTCACTTACTCGAGAACGTCCCCAACTCCATTGGACATCACATAGCGCTCAAGAGAGAATTTGGTGACGACTACAATCAAACTCCCGGCGTAGTATTTTTCTTATCTACATCTTTGTATATCGTCATTATTTGTTGTACTTTGGCAGATGACTTTTCAATTTCTTTCCTTAATTCAGATTTTTCTTCGTGTTTAGTTTGTTGATTTTGTAATTCATCCATGTGCTTCTTTGTAGAATCGGCTAACTCTTGACTAAATAAACTTATTTCATTAATTTTAGCGTCTAACTCACTCTGGCACTTATCCAGTTTTTGTTTACAGGATTCTAATGCTTCATCGTTCTTATCAAACTGGCCCGGACCGCTCGAAGGTACAACAAATCAGACTCTCTATCTCTACATGTCACACATGTCCAACACTAGAGGGTTGCAAATTGGACAACTTACTCTTCGAACAGATTCGGATACTGAATAGAGTTGTCATCGTCACGTTAGCTATGTCATGTGACTCGACGTTCCTCAACTCTCTCCTCATCAACGACTCAGCAACGGCATTCAATTCAAACGCTGTAACGACAGATTCTAAATCGGACGCGACTACTTGCAGATTCAATAATTGATCGGCGACGGGTTCGTCAACATTACCCGTGTTAGGAAATATAGGTTGGAATAATGCGTTCAATTTCTGAACGGCTTCTGTAGACGTGTCATTCGCATCTGACATTTCGTAATCTCCGTTACCGTCCCCTCTGTTTGTTCTCAAAACATTAACCAATTCTGATTGGAAATTTTGTATTTGTCCAACAAGTGTTTCTTAATTCTGTTGTTGTTGTTAAGATGAGGATTAATGGCGTTGAGAAGCTGTTTAATTTTTATATTGTTATATTTTATTTTCAGGTTGTAATATCGACTCAACCTATCTTTTTCTACCAAAGAATCGTATATTTGCTTCAGCACGTTGTATGATCTTATAATGTTAATTTTGGTTTCATCTGAATCGAATGCAGATCGCAGCTGTGTACGCAACTGCTCTATCAAGATCATTGTATCCTGATCGGGATTGTACTTTAGTAAGTCGGACAGTAATACTTCAACATTAATACTGTCGTACACGATATTAATAATTGTCCTGACAGCATTTGTCAAATCTTGCAGCGTTCTATTGACGTCCGTTGACACAGTAGACTCCCGTGGTTCAGCCATGTGGCTGAGAGTTAAGATGTGGCTGTGAGGTGTAACAATTACAGGAAGGCGAATTGCACATCTGAGCACTTGACTGCTTTGAACTCTTACCTACCTCGCAACCAATTTAGACTGCAGTATCTTCTTGACACTGGGTACGACGGAATCTTCTTCTGTTGTTTTATCGCTGATGTCGATTAGCTGACCAGACACACAAGCAGCAGAACACACATACACCACCACATGTTTTAATTTTTAAGATAAGTAAGACAAATAAAACAATAATTAACGTTCAGATTTTATTACATGACCAATTACATGACCAAAGCTGAGTGTACTATGAGATGATCGGTTTTGTATTCTATTGTTTCGCCAGTCAAACAGTACTTGACTAATGTGTCGTCGGAAGGAGATGAGAATGAAATATCGGACATCGCCTCGCCTTTGGCACTTTCTCGTCGCTTCGTCGGGCTTGCGTAAAGGACGAGACAGGCATGTGTGTCGCCAACCTCGATTTGATCAGGCAGAGGATCGATAGAATGGATCTCGACGAACGACGAGTCGTAGAAGAGTCTAACAGATTTCAGACAAGCACCAATACTATACATCTTGAATGTGTCACACACTACAGAGTTCAGAATCGTATCTTAACTATATTCTGTTCTATCTGAATCTGTTCGCAGCAACTCTCTAGTTGTGTGTGACATTTGCATGGGTCTCTCTGCGCGCATGCAATTGTAAGTTAAGACTTCCTTGTCGTCAACAGATTCCAGACAATCGTCAATGCAACTCTACAAGACATGTATCTCTACATCTTGCATAAGTCGAGATGACTTGCACCAATACTATACCTCTTGAATGTGTCACACGTATCTTAACTATATTCTGTTCTATCTGAATCTGTTCGCAGCAACTCTCTAGTTGTGTGTGACATTTGCATGGGTCTCTCTGCGCGCATGCAATTGTAAGTTAAGACTTCCTCGTCGTCAACAAGATGACCTGCACCAGAACTCTTGCCTACCTAACAACGGAGTGTACAGACTCACATGACAAAGTCTAGAGTAGTCAGGTAGGCAAGAGTTCAACACTCTTTCTGAATAGAGTCTAATTTGTTGTACCTTCGAAATCGTGTTGAACTTTTTCTGAATATAGTCTAATTTGTTGTTCTCTAGTTGAAGAATTTTTGCAACTAGAGAGTTGCTGCGAACAGATTCAGATAGAACAGAATATAGTTAAGATACGATTCTGAACTCTGTAGTGTGTGACACATTCAAGATGTATAGTATTGGTGCAGGTCATCTCGACTTATGCAAGATGTAGAGATACATGTCTTGACGATTGTCTGGAATCTGTTAGCACTGTACGACAAGGACGTTACATTTGCATGCGCGCAGAGACCCATGCAAATGTCACACCACAACTAGAGAGTTGCTGCGAACAGATTCAGATAGAACAGAATATAGTTAAGATACGATTCTGAACTCTGTAGTGTGTGACACATTCAACTAGAGAGTTTCTGTCACACACAACTAGAATATAGTCTATGAAGAACTTCTGTCAATGAAAGATACACAAGCGAGAGATGCGTTTGTTAGAAGCATCGTATCCATCGTGACCGATTCGATAACAAACACGAACATCCGTTTGATCATAATCTCAGTGTGCTGATGGGTAACCGGTACTTACTGACACACGAAGATGCAGAATATGTCGATCGCGCAGAGCGTTATTTGGACGCTTTCATGTAGGTGTAAATCCAGGCAAGACAAGCATCACACGATGTTAAGCTTCTTATTCGGCGTTAAAGACTACCACCAAGAAGAATAACAACAAAAGACAAACATGGAATTCGAGACTCAGGAAGACTCTGCTAGCAAAGTTGAAACAGGGTTGACACAGCAACAGGAACAACAACCGTCCAAGAAAACAAACAGGACGCAACGCAACAAGCAGGCGAAACCCGAAATGGTCCAGTCGGTACCCACTATTGTGATGGACATTCATCGTGTTGATCATTTAAATCTCAACACAGAATCTTTAGGTGTAAGAGGACTGACCACCAATTCGCCACCAGCACAGAATCTGTAGCTGACTGACCATAACGCACAACGGATGCCGCCAAGAATCTGTAGCTGTAAGAGGACTCACCAAACATCAACAGCAAAAGCACTCGCAGGGAGTGCACACTATGTAATGTACATTTGTTAAATAATGTAATGTACGTTTGTTAAAAATAAAACAATGTAAATTTTGTTTTGTTTTTTTAATGTAAATATTACATAAATATACGTCCTCATAGAAGACAAATATTAAGATCTTTGCAGATCGCTAAACTACAAATCTTATCCTATTGAGTATTGAAGATGGCTGCACATGTCTTACACTATTCGAGGCATATATGTTGGAACCATACGTACAAAATGTAATGGCTTACATAAACTTACATACACACGTATACATGGCAAATTGCGACCATAATTTTGGTTATTTCTTGAGAAAGGTTTGCAATGATATCCAATTCCTTTCCGCTCACCACAATCATTAAACGACATAGTAGACATTTCATAATCTTCTCGAAATCGTTTTTGAGAAAAGACATGATATCAGAAATCGGAATATCCTTCGGTCCTTGACCGTTAGGAGGGTCGACCGCTGCTGCTGCTGCTGCTGCTGCTTCGCCGCTGTTAAATGTATTGTATTAGTACAATGGACATCAATTATGTTTGGTTTAATCCTGTTTTTTACTTTAATCGTTGTCGTACTCTTCGCTGTACTGCACCTAACGCAAAACAGTCAACGCAGACAACAAATCTTTCTTGGAAGCGGAAGTATACACAAAATTCAGAGATCTGCAATTTGACATTACTGGAGAACCTACTGCTGACGATATTAGGAATAGAGTAATAAAAATAAAAAACAACGGAAAAAGCGTGTATATCAACGGCGGGATTGACATTTCGAACAACCTGCCTAATAACTCTGAAGATAAGACACAATTGCCTTTTCTCGATGTTCGATTCAGTACTGTGATGAACAATAATTTTATATGGAGTATGTCTGGGCCAGAAATGTCTAGCGAAGTCTACGAAAATTACATTTCAAAAATGCAATGACTCACCAAACATCAACAGCAAAAGCACTCGCAGGGAGTGCACACTATATAATCTGTAGGTTTGTTGATGCGTACAACGAATACCCTGTCAAACCCGCTCTGCGTTATATGTACACAAACCGCGGGACAATATTTACTTCGTGATCGATAACATGAGTTGTTAGATGACAGAGCTAGGGCAAGGGAGCGGTGAAGGCATGTTCGTGTTGTTGCGTATAAGCGAGGACAAGGCGATGGATTGTTTTAGGAAAATGTCCTTGCAGCACTTCGGACACGTGGACACGGATCGGGCGCACGAAATGCAACAACACCCGTGAGTGCAAGGTTGGAAGATCACGTTCACTGGGTTAGTGGCACACAAGATGCACACGGCCACCTCTGACATCAGATTCATTTTTTTCTTTATTTTTTTCGGGGAGCGACTACCTTGTTACTCTCTGTCAGTTTGCTTTTGGATAACGTCCTGATGCTTCATAACTGTAGAAGCAAATATCGTTGATGATAACGGTGACAGATACTTAAAAAATAACTACGGTGTTGACAATGTCATTTCGACTGCAGTAGATAGAACCATAACTAGTTCGTTCAAATTAATTGTGATTTATACGGAAGACAACATAGTATGGGATGCATCTAAAACTCACTGTCCCTGTACCTACCAGTCTTTTTTTTTCCAGAATTACCCCAACCACCCGTCGTCTTCTGATACGGCGGCGACGTTGCGTAATTTCCCGCAAGCAGCAAATTCAACCTCCCGGTGCAATACCAAGATTAAAAGAGTTACAGATAACAAAAAAATAATGCTTATCAAAATAATTGCAGACACGCCAGGATATCTCATCACTAGAAACTTTAAAAATCTGAATGATTTTTTGGATCATTTAAAAAATAATACCAGATTCGTTCAGCGTTGTTATTTGCCAAAATGCAATACGATTTTACATTATTCTATTTGTTTTTTGTATATATTTTTTTATACACATTTTATATTCGATTCGAGGGAGTACTATTATAAATTCGATTCGAGGGGGTGCCATTATAAATTCGATTCGAGGGGGTACTATTATTATTCGATTCGAGGGGGTACTATTATAATTCGATTCGAGGGGATACTATTATAATTCGATTCGAGGGGATACTATTATAATTCGAGTCGAGGGGATACTATTATAAATTCAATTCGCGGGGATACTATTATAAATTCAAATTGAGGGGATACTATTATAAATTCAATTCGAGGGGATACTATTATAAATTCAAATCGAGGGATACTGTTATAAATTCAATTCGAGGGGATACTATTATAAATTCAATTCGAGGGATACTATTATAAATTAAATTTGTGGATATTATTGTAATGTACAGACCCCGTCCAATATTGGACCCCACTCTTTAGCGAGGCGAGAAATCGCTTATGAACATACGAACATTCGACTGCGATTAATCAAGTTAAAGAGTTTTACGAAGCCGAATTCAATAATCAACAACTGGAATTTAAAAAAAAAAAATGCAAGAATTCAATGATTTGGTCAACCGAATATTAACAGAGAAAAATAACGAGACATCCATGATTTTCAACGAAGCGGTAGAAAAACTAAATGAAATAAAAAAGAATGCGGATGAGTGTGCACAGCAACAGATTAGAGCCAATAAATTGGCCGCTGAACTACACGGAGATTTAGGCATATTCACGCATGTGTTAATGAATTAGTACAATGCAAAACTGAATTATTACAATGCAAAAATACATTATCAGATCAAACTAAACTATTAGACGTGTTAAAAAATCTGATGGAGCACCTGACCCCTGCTAGTGAAAATGTGACTTTGTTTTGACGGTCAACTGAACTCATGGATTCAGAATAGAGTTAAGATTTGATTTGAGATGATAAATTGTAACAGGAAGGCGAATTGCACATCTGAGCACTTGACTGCTTGACGCATGTGGTGTGTACAGACCCCCGTGCATATCCGGACCCTGCTCTGTCTATTGTGCGTCCCACTCAGATAGACTTACAAATTTTAGGTTACCGCTCAAGAGACTCTTATGAAAGCCGATCGATGCCTTCCATGCCTTCATAAACTCTCGCTGCACTTTTTTAAATTATTTTCAAACACTTCAAAATAAAATCACTTGTTTCGGTACCGATAATTTATTTACTCCAAACCACACTTTTTAGAGCACTGTAAAATTACAGAGTTAAGGTACATCAAATTAGAATATGTAGTGGTCATCACGTATACAAACCTTGTTTTGTCAGACTCTGTCAAGCAGGGTGAATGTGGGAGTCGTCAACAAATTAGGTGTGTATTTCAAAATCTGAAGAATATGTTGTAGTTGCAATGTTCGGTGTCTCATCAAACGGTCTTCCGAAGCATGCCGCCAAGAATCTGTAGCTGTAAGAGGACTCACCAAACATCAACAGCAAAAGCACTCGCAGGGAGTGCACACTATGTAATGTACATTTGTTAAATAATGTAATGTACGTTTGTTAAAAATAAAACAATGTAAATTTTGTTTTGTTTTTTTAATGTAAATATTACATAAATATACGTCCTCATAGAAGACAAATATTAAGATCTTTGCAGATCGCTAAACCACAAATCTTATCCTATTGAGTATTTGTGATTAAGATAACGCCCATGTTTTGGCATGTGTCGATAACGACGCCGATTGATATCTTACGTCACAGCTTTTCGCGAGTTACTTCGTGTGTGTCAATTACACCCCTGTGATTTGGCATGTATTGATAGGAGACCACGTCACGGTTGCAAGATGATTGTCATAGCTCTTATATGTAGAAATGGTCTTGTCATCGCTCTAGATAATAAGGGTAGGTAAAGTATAGACACTAACTTTCAAGAAGGCAGTATTCCACTAGATTTGTAAGCAAATGATAAATGATAAAAATGATAACTAGCTGCAATTTAGAAACAACTCGTTTCCAAACCTTATAACTAACTTAAAAATCTATAGCCAGGGGAAACAACGGTTTCAAAGCAAACTTAAAAACTATGCAATGAAACACCTCGTTTCAAAGCAACTTAAAACTATACAATGAAACAACTCGTTTCAAAGCAAACTTAAAACTATACGATGAAACAACTCGTTTCAAAGCAAACTTATAAACTATTGCATTGAAGTCAAGCAGCATCGAGATTGGTGAACTACTCTTCCAACGGTGTCAGCGAACAGAATTTCTGGTCGATGCGTGTTAACGAGGAGGACAACGACATCGGTCCGCCGCCGTCTAAGAAGAAGCGACGACAAGTCGACGATACGGCGTCGTCGAACAGCTTAGTAGCGTTGCTCTCTATTCAGTGACCTGCACATTTTTTTCAGAATCAGAAGACCTACACATCTTAACTCTCTATTCAGAACTCTCTATTCAGTGACCTGCACATCTTAACTCTCTATTCAGTCTTAACTCTCTATTCAGTCTTAACTACAAACCCTAAGGTTTTCAGAATCAGAAGACCTGCACATCTTAACTCTCTATTCAGTGACCTGCACCACTCTCTCTGAACAGCAGCTCTCAACCGCGGTGGGTAAAGTTCATAATCGGTTGATATCTTGGAATAAAGCGTACATTGGCGCGGGAGGTGGAGGATTAATGGCGTTGAGAAGTTGTTTAATTTTTATATTGTTATATTTTATTTTCAGGTTGTAATATCGACTCAACCTATCTTTTTCTACCAAAGAATCGTATATTTGCTTCAGCACGTTGTATGATCTTATAATGTTAATTTTGGTTTCATCTGAATCGAATGCAGATTAGGTGGACGACGCGACTGGATCTTCCCACACCAAAGAGTTACCTACTGGTTTTAGTTTGTAGATTTTTCAATTTGCCATGTAGTAGCAACAACAAAGCAAAGCGTAAAAGAATCAACTACACTAAAAAACATTCGAAGAATATTGACTCGTCGGACCGAAGAAGATTAACTCAACGCCACTCGAATATTGACTCGTCGGACCGAAGAAGATTAACTCAACGCCACTCGAATATTGACTCGTCGGACCGAAGAAGATTAACTCAACGCCACTCGAATATTGACTCGTCGGACCGAAGAAGATTAACTTAACGCCACTCGAATATTGACTCGTCGGATCGAAGAAGATTAGCTCAACGCCACTCGAATATTGACTCGTCGGACCGAAGAAAATTAACTCAACGCCACTCAACTCAACGCAACAAGACTATTGAATACGATAATGACAAGTTACGATACGATTCTGAACTCTGTAGTGTGTGACACATTCAAGATGTATAGTATTGGTGCAGGTCATCTCGACTTATGCAAAATGTAGAGATATATGTCTTGTGTAGAGTTGCATTAACGATTGTCTGGAATCTGTTAGCACTGTACGACAAGGAAGTCTTGACTTACAATTGCATGCGCGCAGAGAGACCCATGCAAATACCCGTTAGCGTGATCTATGTCCATGAAAAGGGAAGGTTCGTACGGACCAGCGAACGTGAGAGCGTTTCTAATCGCTTCCGAACGCGGGATGCATTGAAACGCTCTTTTGTCTTCGTTATACACGGCTAACGAATTATTTCCCAAATCTTTACACACTTGTTCTGCTTGATTAAAATGCTTAACGGGGTCGAATAAAAATAGAGGGTGTTTGTTGGTCTTCCACAACCCGTAGTCGATGACGTATCGACTCATTTCTTGATGACACGTGGGTTACAAGAGACACAAACGAGAGATGGACTCCAGCAAGATGTCACTCGCCTCCAGCAAGAGAAAACTGCTCTCGAAACCCAAGTGAGTGAAAAGAGTAATGACTTATCGATATTACTGAAAAAACAAGAAGACGAAATTATACGGTTGAACAAACAAATTGAGGCGTGAGGTGATCGTAATCAAATTCTCACCTAAGAGTAACTCTGACAAGATAGTTGTAATCAATGAAACCGAATTGTTGATATCGGTCTCAATGACAGTCGATTTTACGGGCACCAATGTACGCTTTTGGCCAAGATATCAACCGATTATGAACTATACCCGTTACATGTGAGACTTTGTCGAATAACGCTACCGAGACGACCTGTACGACAAGGTCTCACATTCACCCCAACAGATTCTGAGCTCAATGTTTGAAGGGGTTACTATTGTAAACTCAATTATTATTTTTCATCTGAACTCAAAATCAGACGACCTGTACGACAAGGTCTCAACTTTATATTCAACTACATCTCCTATTCAGAATCTGTTGGTGTAACATATGGGTCACCTCGGAGTACGTTGCACGTTGGATACAATTCCGTAGACAAAGTAAAAAGTAAGACTCGTAGGCAAGAGTTCACAATCCGTCTAACGCCGACTCAAAGTCACACATTAACACAACTGGCCGTAGACGCGGTTCAGAATATTTATTTCTCTTTTTCTAGCAACGTTTCCTTTACAAATCAACGCTGAGGAGTCTCAAAAATTTGAAGGAGTGTGTCAACACTTGTATGCTCATGTTAAAAGTCAACGCAGCAGAGCGGATACTTGCGAGCATACTCTTCTTTTCAAATTACAGCAGCGAGAAGAACGTCTCTCTCTTAGTAAAGAGTCGTCGACCTATTTTCGGCGATACTTCACCTTTTCTAAAATTCAAAGAACGTAAAAACGGAGCTAGCCAGGCATGCTTTGCATTTTACTTGTTGAATTTTTCAATGGCGTTGTACGACGTCATCATGATGTTGAAAGAAGGTCAAACCCATCACACACTCTTAACGTCTATAATAGACCGATTAATCGCACCTTTCGGTTACGATTATCAAACCCCGCTCAGGAACTTGCACAGCATGCTCGATTACAGTATAAATCTGATTGTCAATAACAAAAAACCTCGAAGAAGAAGAACTAGAACCTCCTCTTAACTCATCATGTTCCGTGTATGTCGTCGTTGCAACTAAAATTCAGGACCTTCAGCTCAGATTAATTAACTAATTTAAAATAAAACATCTCCTTCGTTCTGACATTGCTTTTTTAAATCTAATTAACGTACATTGGAATTAAATTATTTTTCAAAATTAACTCGAATTGTCTATCTATACTTAATATTTGCTGGACGTGACAGATTTCCAATTGATAGTTAAGTCTAAAATATTGCTCGTTTTCACGAGGTACACCTAGCTAGGTTAAACACCTAGCGAAATCACAAGCAGAAGCGACACCATGAAATCTGACGTTGGTGAATGCGTGACTTCGTTTGTAATATAGACCAGTTCTGAGACGCTGGTGAATGCGTGACTTTTTCTGCAACGTAGACCGATTCTGAGTGGTTGATTTGATTCGGAGGCGGTGACCGATTCCGTTTGGTAAATGTGTGCGTTTATCTACAGCGGTGACCAATTCCGGTGTGTGTTGATGTTTGAGTTTGTCTCAGTGCTGAGTGTTAGGTGAATGCGTGCTTTTGTCTGAGATGTCGCTTGACTTTGTCGGGAACGTATATTCGGAAAGTTGGGTGATGTTACAGTTGTGTTAATGTGTGACTTTGCGTCGGTGTTAGACGGATTGTGACCTCTTGCCTACGAGTATTACTTTGTCTGAGTAATTGCATTAACGACACAACTTATGCAATGGAGACACCCCAGCTATGGATTGTTAAGCAATGCAACTGCATCGACAAGGTCTCACATTCACCAAAGTTGTGTCATGTGAGTCGACGTTTCAATCCCTACACTCCGCTGTTAGGTAGGCAAGAGTTCAACTTACATACCAAAGTCTAGACCGAGTACGTTGCAGATGTTACAGTTGTGTTAGAGTTGAATAGAGAGTTGAGATGTAATGCAGTTAACTCAGAATCTTATCTGACACTGACAGACACCACGAATCTGTTCGCACAGATTGAACAGATTCTGAATAGTGTTGATTCCTAATATCGTCAGCAGTAGGTTCTCCAGTAATGTCAAATTGCAGATTTCTGAATGTTGTGTATACTTCCGCTTCCAAGAACGATTTGTAGTGGTTCACATACATCATCTTCAGCGCGTCTACAGCTTCCGGTGTGCGCGAGTAGAGGACCAGGTCAGAATTTTCGACACTGGGTAGAACACGAGCTAACTTCATCATGGGTTGCAGACAGTGGACAGTCAGGTATACTGATCGACAATTTCTACAATCTGTATGTTACGTATTGTAGTGAAAAGCGCAGGCAATCTCGAGGCTGTTGACGTGATGATGTATGTAACGACTACCTACCTGTACTGGAGGAGGTGTATGGTTATTACGTTGTTGGAGTTGTTCGTATTCATTTTGCATAAGATCGATCTTGTTTTTATTTTCAGTTAATTCTGCGTTCAGTCGGTCTTTCTCTTGGATTATCTTTCGTATATTTGCATTAACTTCTAAGAATTTCTTATCTACATCTTTGTATATCGTCATTATTTGTTGTACTTTGGCAGATGACTTTTCAATTTCTTTCCTTAATTCAGATTTTTCTTCTTCGTGTTTAGTTTGTTGATTTTGTAGCTTTTGTGTTTGTATTTATTTTGTGTTATCATTATTTTGTGTCATCATTAATTAATTAATGTTGGTTATTGTAGTATCACGCAAGCTGAGGTGCTGGGACGCAAAGTGATTGACGTGCGGGTTTGTGCCTGTCCCACACGAGACTTAAAGAGTGACGAACAGGCTGCTGTCTCCAATAAGGGAATCAAGCGCAAAGGATCTTCAACGCAGGTAGGTATTAGAAATTGTCTTCTGAAAGAGTTTGTTTCTAACATCTCGTGTATCCTGATGAATCCTGATGAACAAATATGTTAATAAATTTGTTTAAACAGAATTGTATTTTAATATCTACATGTGCGTTGTGAGACTCTGCTTCTTCTTCAAACTGGTTTTTAATATTCTAGCAACATCCAGCAGCTGAATCCACGTCAAAGCTGAGTCAGACAACGAGGAACATCCAGAATCGAGGACGACACAATCGTTAGTCTTCTGCATGATGCCTCTAGAAGACACCGTAAATATCAAGATTCAAATCTACGACGAAGAGTACCCTGTCTACATTACTTGTAACATTTCACGTTCTAAAGTTTTCGGAATCGCTATCAGTTCTTGGAGATTCATAACTGTAGAAGCAAATATCGTTGATGATAACGGTGACAGATACTTAAAAATTAACTACGGTGTTGACAATGTCATTTCGACTGCAGTTGATAGAACCATAACTAGTTCGTTCAAATTAATTGTGATATACGGAAGACAACATAGTATGGGATGCATCTAAAACTCACTGTCCCTGTACCTCGACTTATGCAAGATGTAGAGATACATGTCTTGACGATTGTCTGGAATATGTTAGCACTGTACGACAACTACGACAAGGTCTCACATTCACTGGGCAACTTACTCTTCGAAGCAAGCGATAACTTAATAGCGCCGCCGCAACGATGACCGAAGCCGTACGATGTTCTTCTTAGGATTGGCAGCCACGTACACACTGTCGACCATAATTTTGGTTATTTCTTGAGAAAGGTTTACAATGATATCCAATTCCTTTCCGCTCACCACTATCATTAAACGACCACCAAGAAGAATAACAACAAAAGACAAACATGGAATTCGAGACTCAGGAAGACTCTGCTAGCAAAGTTGAAACAGGGTTGACACAGCAACAGGAACAACAACCGTCCAAGAAAACAAACAGGACGCAACGCAACAAGCAGGCGAAACCCGAAATGGTCCAGTCGGTGCCCACTATTGTGATGGACATAACACTCACAATTGACTTTACAATAGTAACCCCTTCAAACATTGAGTTCAGAATCGGTAGCGTTATTCGACAAAGTCTCACAACGGGTAAAGTTCATGATCGGTTGTAGTACCCCCCTGAAAACTCAAAATTGACTTTACAAAAGTAACCCCTTCAAACATTGAGTTCAGAATCTGTTGATCAGAATTTTTTGGGGTGAATGTGAGACCTTGTCGTACAGGTCGTCTGATTTTGAGTTCAGAATCGGAAGCGTTATTCGACAAAGTCTCACATGTAATAGTTCATAATCGGTTGATATCTTGGCCAAAAGCGTACATTGGTGCGGGAGGTGGGAAAGCTTTACCTTTTCCGAGACACATCAAGAAATTGTTTTTGTTCCCAAAACACTCGTTGCCGAAGGACAACAATGCACTTGTTGCCGAATGAGTGCACCGTGTAATGAAATAAAAAAAATAAGAAAGCAAAATGGTTTCTATTCACACCCAATCTGTAAAACTACACGTCAAGAACTTTTACCTGACAATGCATTACATACACTATTCACACCCAATTGTTTTTATTCCCAATGACAATGCATTGACTATACATACCACTACTCTTTACTGATGATGCATTAAGCTATGAACTTGTAAGTATAAGTAACTGGTTGGGAACAAATTGGACAGATCGGTACAGATGTGCAACTGTAGGGGTCCAATGCGCATTCCACACAACTGATGGCGTGTGTACACTGCAAGTCAAATTCTTGAAAACGTGACAGTTAATGAAACGTCTATAAATCAACGAATTGCACAGATGAACCAACAAATTACCGATCTGACCGTAGATAAAGAAAATGCAACCCAAAAAATAACAGAATTGGAGGAAAGTATTAATAACAAAGACGTCGAGATCCAAACATATCAGGAAAGCATTATTAACAAAGACGTCGAGATTAAAACATTGAACGATGAAAATTTGATAAATTATCAAAAGTACGTTTCCTGTGAAGCCGAGTACAAAAAGAGCAACGAACTCTTAAAAACCACATTATTCACTGAAGGTAACAAAGTAACTGAATTAGAAACACAAGTAACAAGCCTTAGCACCGAATTAAGTGAAAAGACAAATAAATTAAGTATATGTGAAAAAAACTATAAAGAATAATGATTTTAAGATTGCACAGATGAACACATCGCTAGAGAATCTAAAAAAAAAAACGCTTAATAAAACTACAGAGATTGACGAATTAAAAAGTAATATAGACACACCAAAGAGTTACCTACTGGTTTTAGTTTGTAGATTTTTCAATTTGCCATGTATACGTGTGTATGTAAGTTTATGTAAGCCATTACATTTTGTACGTATGGTTCCAACATATATGCCTCGAATAGTGTAAGACATGTGCAGCCATCTTCAATACTCAATAGGATAAGATTTGTAGTTTAGCGATCTGCAAAGATCTTAATATTTGTCTTATATGAGGACGTATATTTATGTAATATTTACATTAAAAAAACAAAACAAAATTTACATTGTTTTATTTTTAACAAACGTACATTACATTATTTAACAAATACAGGGTATTCGTTGTTATTTCCACGAACCGTATTAAACTTTCGAGACAGGACCGACCGATTCTTTCTGTCTCCTTTGTTGATTTGATTCACTGTTTTTTGGGGGAACGCTAACATGTAATTTTCGTAGACTTCGCTAGACATTTCTGGCCCAGACATACTCCATATAAAATTATTGTTCATCACAGTACTGAATCGAAGTTTCGTCGAGGCTCTGGAGTGTCGCGTCTTCCACTAGCGAAAGCATGTACAGCGCATCGATCATGGCAGACTTCAAATGCGTCCGATTAGCAGAGACGTGTTGGAACAGTTCGTAAGTGTCGTTGTGTTTAGCGACGAAGCCGTTGTGGCACACCGAACAGACGAGTAGCGCGTGCATGTCTTTGATCATCACGTTGACCATGACGTTACGAGTGGTAGGATTGGTAGGGGAGTTAAACATGGATCCCGATGTTATGAACATCCAATTCCATAGCACTGTGTGTATTTGCACTGTGTATTTGCACTGTGTATTTTGACTGTGTATTTTAGCACTGTGTATTTTAGCACTGTGTGTGTGTGTGTATTTGGATTGTGTATTTGCACTGTGTGTATTTGCACTGTGTATTTGCACTGTGTATTTTGACTGTGTATTTTAGCACTGTGTACATAAGTCTAACTCTGAGAGTGGGGTCCGGATCTAAAATCACAAATCCGATGTATCGGTTAGAAACGCTCGAACCCGAAACTGTACTCCATCACTTCTTTGGAAAAGATACCAAGAAGAAGTTTGTCACGAATGCAATGTCCTATTCTAAAAATATTAATTTGATGCACAATGTATTTCTTAAGTTTAGTACTTACGCTTATAATTTAACAGACGATATAAAATTTAGCGAAGTGCCTCGCGTGTTAGGTATCATTACGACTATTGCATTCTCCGTTCTTCAAGTCGTGGTTCCAAGAGTTCAACTTACATACCAAAGTCTAGACCGAGTACGTTGCAGATGTTACAGTTGTGTTAGAGTTGAATAGAGAGTTGAGATGTAATGTAGTTAACTCAGAATCTTATCTGACACTGACAGACACCACGAATCTGTTCGCACAGATTGAACAGATTCTGAATAGTGTTGATTGTACTAGACTTCTTAACTCACCTTATCTTAACTCACCGCACGTTGGATACAATTATTCAGACAAAGTAAGACTCGTAGGCAAGAGTTCACAATCCAGTTATTCAGACTAAGTAAGATTCGTAGGCAAGAGTTCACAATCCGTCTAACGCTGACGCAAAGTCACACATTAACACAACAGATGACAAAGTCTAGTTTGACCTTCTTTCAACATCATGATGACGTCGTACAACGCCATTGAAAAATTCAACAAGTAAAATGCAAAGCATGCCTGGCTAGTTCTTTGAATTTTAGAAAAGGTGAAGTATCGCCGAAAATAGGTCAAGGTTGCAATATGCTAGGCTTTTGTTGCGTCCTCTCTAGAGGTGAACGATTTTCGAGACTTTGTATATTCAACGTCTTGATTAAACTGGTTGGTAAGAACGGAGATCCCGCTTTCTGGCTCTTCCACTTGCTACACGCTTGACTGCTGGAGCGCTCTTTTTCATTCGAGGTTTGATTGTACTTTGTAAAGGGTCTTTTTTCGGGACATCTACTTTACTTTGTACCGTGTCTTTTTTCGGGGTATCCATCCTAACTCGATTAGGCTTCGGTGTCCATGCACGCACACCCGTGTATATCAACGGCGGGATTGACATTTCGAACAACCTGCCTAATAAATCTGAAGATAAGACACAATTGCCTTTTCTCGATGTTCGATTCAGATGCGTTTCATCAATCTTCTGTCACCCTGACTCCACCTTATTCGCCTGTCGTCGACGCGGCAGCGGCGTCCACGTCCACGGTCACAAATTACGATTCTGTTGCTGAACCGTCCTTGTCCTTCGCCAGGCTTTCCCAGTGTTAATAAAGTCTTTGGCGGTTTGTCGTAATACGACTTTATCTACATTCTTGAAGATAATTTCATTTAACAGTGTGTTCGTGTACCTTACTATTGTATGTTAATTTAGGCGAGTGTCAATACTGTCAATTTATCTTTTGTTAGCTGAAATAAAATAAGTCATTGTCGTTAAGTTTTACTGACCATGAAAAGAAGAACGGCAACCAGGAAAGAAAGAAAAGGGTTACCTGATCAACGATGCCATCCAGAAGAAGAAAAAATGCGCCGCAAAGAGAGAGAGAGACATAGAGAGCATGAATGGCGAGTGAGCCAAAGCGGACGCGCCCGGTAGAAAACGACAACGAGTCAGTAACGCTGCTAAGAAGGGCAGCGTTACTGACTCATGGATTCGATGTGTGCACATCCAATCTACAAACAGTACTTGGCACTCATGAGTTCTTCGAATTTCTTCATGAGTGCCAAGCACCTACAAGAAGTTAGTGACATTTATGCTGTGGAAATAACGACAACCCTCTCCGATTCCAGTTCGGATAGTGACGTGGAAACGTTTCTAGAGTCTGATGATTCCGTCAAAAATCTAAAACGAGCCGAGTTGTCAAGACCGTGCCAGGTAATAAACACCGTCCTTTCGAATTATCGATACTTACATGACATATACTGGTTTTTATAATCTTACTTTTTTTTTTCCAGAATTACCCCACCCACCCGTCGTCTTCTGATACGGCGGTAACGTTGCGTAATTTCCCGCAAGCAGCAAATTCAACCTCCTGGTGCAATACCAAGATTAAGAGAATTACAGATAACAAAAAAATAATGCTTATTAAAAGAATTGCAGACACGCCAGGATATCTCATCACTAGAAACTTTAAAAATTTGAATGATTTTTTGGATCATTTAAAAAATAATACCAGATTCGTTCAGCGTTGTTATTTGCCAAAATGCAATATATGCACCTCAAAGCTGTCAACTAACAAATTGTCATCATTTAGTGCAGTGCAGACATGTACCTTTGGGTAAATGCAGCATTCACAGAGACTGAGTGTATAGTCTTCAGAATCCGTCTATCGCTGACGCAAAGTCTCACATTAGCATCATTTGGTCCAAGTGAACCGTTCACAGAGACAGATTTAACTTACACACACAGAATCCGTCTACCGCTGACACAAAGTATCGCATTCACACAACTAACCATGCAAAGTCACATATTAACACAAAGTACTCAATACAAGTTGCATTGCATACATGTTACACCAACAGATCTGAATAGAGTCTAATTTGTTGTAATCAGAAGACCTGCACATCTTGACTCTCTATTCAAGTGAACAATCAAAAATTGATTTTATGATAGTATCCCAACTCACCATTGCATTTATAATAGTAACCCCAAACATTGACTTTATGATAGCACCCCCTGAAAACTCACAGTTGACTTTACAATAGTAACCCCTTCAAACATTGAGCTCAGAATCGGTAGCGTTATTCGTCAAAGTCTCACATGTAACGGGTAAAGTCCATAATCGGTTGATGACTTTGACAAAAACGTACATTGGCGGTGGGTAAAGTTCATGTGATCGGAATATAGGAAATTGTTTTTTTGAGAGGTAGTTCAGAAGACGAGATTTCGAATTTTAACCTGTCCCTACCGACAGACATTCCGTTGTTGTTGTTAAAATCGAACGTCGCGGAAAGATTAAACATGTCTTCTTCGTTAGTTTTAACATTGCTGATTTCAGCTAAAGCGCGACCGTGAATTGAATGCCGATGCTGAGTCGTTGATGTCTAAAAAAATGTTAAGCTACTTAACGAAAATTCTATTGAACAGAGTGAAAACCATGGAACTGTTCAAAGATTATTGTTCCTCGATTTTGACTAAGTATAAAAATGACGTGAATTGGAAAATAGTGCAAATCAACAAGAAGTATTTCAACAACACAGAACTCGAATTACTTAAACCGATGTTAAAAAACATCGGTGAAGACACTCCGTTCGATGTCGCGTTGCAGTCTCTCATCGATATCGGAGATTTGTTTATCCAAACGTGTGTGTTAGAAATGCAAAGTAAATTGTATGAACAGGCACGGACATTCAGTTTAGATTCCAGAACGTACATTGTTGATCAGATGACTAACAATTTTAACGCTTTGGAAAATCGACTCGAGGAAATAAAAAAAGAAGCAAGTCGACATAGAGAAGTTGAAAATAACACCACCACAGTCTTCAGAGAGTACTATCGATTTGACAGATTTGCGATATCGACTCGATGAAATAAACAAAAAGCAAGACGAGTTGAAAACAGCACAGTCTACAGAGCATCCACTGACGCAAATTTTTCTTCTTCCATTCCAGGTGACGTTGGCCGTGCACTCACCCTTAATATTAATGGATTTAGTAATTTTGAGTATTTTAATTCGGCTAGGTTCTACGATTAGTTGAAACTCTGGAAGTATAGTATAAGATTTGTATGAATGTAGTTTTTTGACCTGACCACACATTGATGTACCCCGCGAATCTCACATATATGTTACTTTTAGGAATCTTCAGGAAACATTTATTAAGGAATCTTGGAATCTTCACTGTAAGGAATCTTCAGGAAGAATCTGTTGGCGTTGGTCGTTTTTGGCCAAGATATCAACCGATTATGAACTATACCCGTTACATGTGAGACTTTGTCGAATAACGCTACCGATTCTGAACTCAAAATCAGACAACCTGTACGACAAGGTCCAACAGATTCTGAAGTGTCAAAGAACTCTACGTGTCGAGATCTCCGTCCAATTCTGGACCCCTGAGGCGAGGTGCACATCGAGCAAAGATCGCTACGGCACTTCCGCTACACGTCGATTCAGCGTTGCCAGTGTTGCAGCGAAGAGTACGACAACGATTAAAGTAAAAAACAGGATTAAACCAAACATAATTTAGTTATATAGGGTTCTTTATCCTAAGAATCATATTATCATTTTAATTTATAACCGATAGTATCCTTGTGTGACTGATTAAAACAAAAAGGACAATTGAGATTTTTTTTATTGGAGGTTTTTTTCAATGTCCGATGACCAACGCCAACAGATTCTTCCTGAAGATTCCTTACAGTGAAGATTCCAAGATTCCTTAATAAATGTTTCCTGAAGAATATACCTGTTCCAGTCCACAACAAGAATTTCTACTTCTATTCTCTCTCGAACGTCAAAAACACGGAAGTGAACTTGACAGTGACCCACAAGAACCAGAGTTCGTCAGTTACCGTAAGAAGTCTATGCCAACGTACAAGATATCATCGACAATCGTTTCAAATCGATAACAGAAGATCTAGGAGTGATCGAACTCATCTTAGCCAATACTCTATTCAACGACTTAGTAGAAATATCGAGGAAGGTCGGATTTGTAATCATAAACGATCTCCGAGAACCGTTAAAACTGTTAATCTCCAACAAGCGCAAAGCAGTGCAACAGCTAATCGACATCAGCGATAAAACAATAGAAGAAGATTCCGTCGTACCCAGTGTCAAGAATATACTGCTGGAAGAAAAGAGGAGGAGTTTGTAGATTTTTCAATTTGCCATGTATACGTGTGTATGTAAGTTTATGTAAGCCATTACATTTTGTACGTATGGTTCCAACATATATGCCTCGAATAGTGTAAGACATGTGCAGCCATCTTCAATACTCAATAGGATAAAATTTGTAGTTTAGCGATCTGCAAAGATCTTAATATTTGTCTTCTATGAGGACGTATATTTATGTAATATTTACATTAAAAAAAAAAAAAAAAAAAATTTACATTGTTTTATTTTTAACAAACGTACATTACATTATTTAACAAATGTACATTACATAGGTAGGGTGGGTCCAACACCCCGATGCGAGTAGCTTGGATAGACTCCTTCTGTCGTCCCACTGCGAGCTTGATTAACTCCTACTGTCGTCCCACATCAGTCTCCTTCAAAGTCACATTCACATAACTGTAATGCAATATGTCAATATTAGTTAATTATTAAGACAAAAGACTATCATTCACTTCAAACATTGAGTTCAGAATCTGTTGGTCAGAATCTGTTGGGCTGAATGTGAGACCTTGTCGTACAGGTCGTCTGATTTTGAGTTCAGATGAAAAATAATAATTGAGTTTACAATAGTAACCCCTTCAAACATTGAGTTCAGAATCTGTTGGTCAGAATCTGTTGGGGTGAATGTGAGACCTTGTCGTACAGGTCGTCTGATTTTGAGTTCAGAATCGGTAGCGTTATTCGACAAAGTCTCGACAACGATTAAAGTAAAAAACAGGATTAAACCAAACATAATTTAGTTCTATAGTGTTCTTTATCCTAAGAATCATATTATCATTTCAATTTATAACCGATAGTATCCTTGTGTGACTGATTAAAACAAAAAGGACAATTGAGATTTCTTTTATTGGAGGTTTTTTTATCGTTACGTGCCGAAAACAAAGAGATGTACACTTTAAAATTTTCTGTGTTTTTGAACCGAATTTTAAAATTGATCACATCGTTGTTGGCAACAACAGAAACTTTGTCTATCCAAGCGTACAAAAACACAGAAGGCACTATGTCGCTTTCCGAAAAAGGAGTATCGATTAATTTAATCTGAAACGCTCCGTGTTGTTGAGGTATAGTCGTGTCGGTATAGGACGTTAGCGTATCGTCGTCGAAATAAAAATTCAATATGCAGAACCTGTTTTGTTTGTGAAGTACTTTGTTCTTCGAATTGGATTCGTCGATAACAAATGTGTTTATACTACTTCTACTGAGCAGTTGATGTTCGTCGATTAATTGTTTAACATGGGCGGTCAAATCAAATATAGTATCGTCGTTGACATCCGAGACGATGTTTCTCAGATGATTCAATACGGTGTCGCGTATGTTAACTTTTAGTATGTCGGTGATCTTAGCTCTCAAAGAGTCTTCATCGCCAAGCACTTGTTCCGAGAACTTAACCAGTGTTTCGTTCACAAACCGATGTTTTCCTGATCTATGTTTTCAATCTTACTGAACCATTCTTCGTCTGATAAACTCTGAATGGTTTCGTTTGATAAAATCTGAACGGATTCGTTTGATACGTTTGATAAAATCTGAACGGATTCGTCTGATAACGTCTGAAAGGCTTGATCACCGGAAACAACAGTGTTGGTGGCAGCGGCAATTGCATTGTTAACGGCAGGACTTGTGTTAATATGTGACTTTGCGTCGGCGTTAGACGGATTGTGAACTCTTGCCTACCTAACAGCGGGGTGTACAAAATCTTACAAGCATTAAGAACAACTAGAGAGTTGCATTGTTGGTCTAGATGCACAATGCCCGAATCAGGAAACGCTCAGTGTCAAAGAACTCGAAATAACCCAGTTGAACAAGCAAATTCTTGAAAACGTGACAATTAATGAAACGTCTATAAATCAACGAATTGCACAGATGAACCAACAAATTACCGATCTGACCGTAGATAAAGAAAATGCAACCCAAAAAATAACAGAATTGGAGGAAAGTATTAATAACAAAGACGTCGAGATCCAAACATATCAGGAAAGCATTATTAACAAAGACGTCGAGATTAAAACATTGAACGATGAAAATTTGATAAATTATCAAAAGTACGTTTCCTGTGAAGCCGAGTACAAAAAGAGCAACGAACTCTTAAAAACCACATTATTCACTGAAGGTAACAAAGTAACTGAATTAGAAACACAAGTAACAAGCCTTAGCACCGAATTAAGTGAAAAGACAAATAAATTAAGTATATGTGAAAAAACTATAAAGAATAATGATTTTAAGATTGCACAGATGAACACATCGCTAGAGAATCTAAAAAAAAAACGCTTAAAACACACACACATAGGAAAGAGTTAAAGAATCCGTCTGTCGCTGACGCAAAGTCTCACATTAGCAACATTTGAGTTAACTTACCCACACACACTTGGAATCCGTCTACCGCTGACACAAAGTATTGCATTCACACAACTAACAACATCTGCAATGCATCTGCAGCACCATTCAAGGCCAGATCAAAACCTTCGACATGCATGAAAAAATCAATCATCAAGCAAATGAAGAAATGTCTCCGTATGAAAGACTGAATGGGAATGTATCGGACAGTAAGAGTAAAATAAAATGTTAAGTCCGTATTTATTGTTTATTTTTCACCAGTACAATTTGACTTCATATGTCAACTCGGTCATGGATGTGTGTGAGAATCTGTCGCTGTGCAGCACGTAGTCTCACATTCACTCCGTCGGTCAGACGTTCGCAACCAGCCGAAGGCCTAAGATGCCACAATCTGTCGACATGTTGAACAAAGTCTCACATTCACTCCGTCATACAGAGTCAGACGTTCGCCGAAGGCTTAATATGCCACATGACGGCACATTCACACGGTTTAGGAATCTGTAAACATGTAGAACAAAGTCTCACATTCACTCTCCGTCATACTAAGTTAGACAATCAAATGACAGACATCAGTGGAACAAAGTCTCAGACTCTGTAGAACAAATCTCATGACGGAATCTGTCGACGTGTAGAACAAAGTCTCCAAAGTTTTGAACATCGATCGGACCTGCCTTCCGCTCACGACGACATGGAGGAGGATGCTAGCACGGGTGTCAATCCCTCCTCCCACGAAGAATCGGCCGTCACCGCCACGGAAATTGTGGCGAACATCAACCACGAACTGTCGTTGCTTTGGCAACACGTTCAATCCACGTGTTCGAATGTCAATGAGACTCACAAAGGGGCAATCGAGAAACGCCAAAAGACATTTCAAAATATCAAGACGACCAGTAAGAAATGTCGCGACATTGCTTCGAATTGTTCTACGAACGGTTCGTCGCACTCATCACCTTCTGCGAACGTTATAGTAGCCAGCCTAGAAGCACTCAACCTCGAATTAGAGTCTATCGTCGGTCAGTTAGAGTCTTTTTCATCGGAACGAGAGAATATTCTGATCAACCTGAGACAGAACATTCTATTGAGGATCGTTAACAGTTGTACCTACCTACCCGAAACGGTTTTCGTTCACCGCGGCGACGAGACGAGCAAGGCTTGTGCGTGTGTCAGATTGGACGGTGTGTACGCTTGTCTGCTCAGCAGCGGAGAAAACGAAAGCAAGAACATAATCGACAACACTTATCCTCTGGTCAACAAATTTGGAGTTTACCTGACTGGTATTCAAGTATCCCTTCAGAACGACTCGTTGGTGATAGACCATGTCAATTTTGCAGTCGAGGAGTACACTGGAGACAACGTTAAGAGGTACGCTATCTACAGAGACACTCTGGCCTCTGAACCCGTGGCTTACCGAGACTTGGACAGCGATCGCTTGAGCGAGCCTGAGATGAACGACATCAAAGAATTCGCACGCGTCGTAGACGTAAAAGTGATGCACGACGGACTGATCTGTGTTTGTATGACCAACGGTCCAGAACTCATTGACGCCATTCCCAACTTCATTGTCATAACGACAGACCCTAAGCTAACGATTAGCGAAGACGATGATGACGATGACGACGACAACAACAACAACAACGACGATTACGACAGATCCAATAAAGTTTTGGAACGCAGCGAGATAGCCAAGACTATCGATTCTAAATTGAGTTCGGATTATAGCAACCCTCTGGACATCACGACACGCGAAAACAAACATCGGGTCGTCGCTGCAGTCAATCCTACCTTGAGCGGATTGAGGGACATAATCGAAGAGGACAACGCTAAGACCTTGCACAGCTCTGCTTACAACATGCAGGACACTATTTGCAAATCGTACACACAACACATCTCTAACGTCGTCGACACCAAAGATTCTGCGGACTTCTCAAAGTTTTCCGAACTGGAATCGGAGAGGGTTGTCGTTATTTCCACAGCATAAATGTCACTAACTTCTTGTAGGTGCTTGGCACTCATGAAGAAATTCGAAGAACTCATCACAGACAGCAGTAGAAAGAGAAAGATAAAAGTTGAGTTGATAACCTACTTCAAGCGCAGGCGATTGCTTTTTCTACCAAAGAATCGTATATTTGCTTCAGCACGTTGCATGATCTTATAATGTTAATTTTGGTTTCATCTGAATCGAATGCAGATCGCAGCTGTGTACGCAACTGCTCTATCAAGATCATTGTATCCTGATCGGGATTGTACTTTAGTAAGTCGGACAGTAATACTTCAACATTAATACTGTCGTACACGATATTAATAATTGTCCTGACAGCATTTGTCAAATCTTGCAGCGTTCTATTGACGTCCGTTGACACAGTAGACTCCACCTTCAACACGAACGACGACGACCAAAACAGAGTTTGTAATGAAATATATGAAAAAAATACACATAAAATAATATAAATTTGTATGAAAATATGTATACAAATACGTACACGTTAAATAACATGAATTTGTATAAAATTTGTATCAAAATATATACTTATACACACAATAAAATAACGTAATTTTTTTTATGAAAATGTATATACAAAATACACAAAATAATTTAAATACGTAGAAAAATATATATACAAAAAACACATAAAATAATGTAAATATGTATGAAAATATATAAACAAATACACATAAAATAATGTAAATTTGGATAAAATATATATACAAAATGAACATTAAATAATGTAAATATGTATAAAAAATATATATACAAAAAACACATAGAATAATGTTAAATCGTATCAAAATAAATAAAGAGAATATCAATAAAATAATGTAAATTTGTATGAAAATAAAGATGCAAAATATCCATATAATAACGCATATTTGCATAAAAATATATATACAAAAATACATATAAAATAATTAAATTTGTATTAAAATAAATATACAAAACGCACGTACAATAAAGTAAATTTGTATTGAAATAGATATGCAAAATACACATTAATAAAGTAGATTTTTATCAAAATATATATACGAATATTCATAAAATAGAGTAAATTTCTATGAAAATATACATACAAAATAGATATACAAAATACACATATAACTAGTTAAATTTGTATTTAAATAAATGTACAAAAAACACATAAAATAATGTAGATTTGTATGAAATGAAAACAAATACATTTTATATAAAATATATATACAAAATACACATAGAATAATGTAAAATCATATCAAAATAAATACACAGAATATCAATAAAATAATGTAAATTTGTATGAAAATAAAGATGCAAAATACCCACAAAATAAAGCATATTTTTATAAAAATACATATACAAAAATACACATAGATTAATCAAATTTGTATTAAAATTAATATACAAAATGCACATACAATAAGGTAAATTTGTATTGAAAAAATATGCAAAATACACATAAAACAATGTAAATTTGTTTCAAAATATATATACGAATACACATAAAATAACGCAGATTTCTATAGAAATATATATGCAAAATACACTTGAAATAATGTAAATACGTATAAAAATATATATACAAAATACACATTAAATAATGTTAACTCGTGTCAAAATAAATAAACAAAATATCATGAAAAGAATGTGTATTTGTATGAAAATAGATATACAAAATACACATAAAATAACCTAAATTTGTATAAAACTATAAACAAAAATACACAAAAATAATTTAAACTTGTATGAAAATAAATATACAAAATACACATCAAATTAGGTAAATTTGTATTGAAATACATATACAAAATACACATAAAATAATGTAAATTTGAATGAAAATATATTAACATATAGACTTAAAATAACGTAAATTTGTATCAAATATATATACAAAAAACACATTAAATAATGTAAATATGTATAAAAAAATATATACAAAACACAAATAAAATAATGTAAAATCGTATCAAAATAAATACAGAAAATATTAATAAAATAATGTAAATTTGTATGAAAATTAAGATGCACAATACCCATAAAATAACGCATTTTTTTTAAAAATATATATATGAAAAAACATAAAATATTTGATTTTGTATCAAAATAAATAGATATACAAAATACACATTAAATAAGCTAAATTTGAATTGAAATATATATACAAAATACATTAAATAATGTAAATTTGTATCAAAATACTTATACAAATACACATATAATAACGTAAATTTGTATAAAAATATATAAACAAAATACATATTAAATAATGTAAATACGTAGAAAAAAAATGTACAAAATACACAAATAATCATGTAATTCGTATCAAAATAAATAGACAAAATACCAATAAAATAATATAAATTTCTATGAGAAAACATATACAAAATACAAATCAATAACGCAAATATCAATAAAAATATATATAATATAATATATTTTTATACATATTTAAAATATTTAATGTATATTTTGTATATATATATTTTATCCAAATTTACGTGATTTTATATGTATTTGATTATATATTTTCATACGAATTTACATTATTTTATGTGAGTTTTGTATATGTATTTCAATACAAATTTGCCTAACTTTATGTGTATTTTGCATATCTATTTTCAAACGAATTTAAATTATTTTTGTGTATTTTTGTATATATTTCTATACAAATTTTAGTTATTTTATTTATTTTTTGTATATATATATTCCTACAAATATACAATCTTTTATTGGAATTTTGTGTATTTAATTTTTTACGAATTTACATTATTTTATATGTATTTTGTAAATATATTTTTCTACGTATTTAAATTAATTTATGTTTATTTTATATATACATTTTCATAAAAATTTACGTTATATTCTTTTGTGTATTCGTATATATTTTGTAACAAATTTTATACAAATTCATGTTATTTTATGTGTATTTGTATATATATTTTCATACAAATTTATATTATTTTATGTGTATTCTTACATATATTTTATTACAAATTTACCTTATTTTATGTTTATTTTGTATATTTATTTCATTCAATTTTAAATTATTTAATAAGTATATTTGTATTTGTATTTAGTCTATTTTATGTGTGTTTTCTATATATATTTTCATCCAAAATTACATTATTTTATTGTTATTTTTTTAATTTAACTCGATACGAATTTAGATTATTTCATAGGTATTTTGTATACATATTTTTATACTCATTTACATTATCTAATGTCTCGCATTCACCACCATCTGCAACTCTTGAGGGCTTAGTCATGCAACAACACGTATAGTATTCAGAATACGTTTACCACTGACACAAAGTCTCATATTCTGCTGCTGCATGTAAGTTGGCTTGCTGCTGCTGCTGCATGTGTGCAGACGTTCGCGGTGACTACACAACTTGCCTATTCAACAACTTCGTAGCTTGCTGCTGCATGTAAGCATGTGCTTTGTAGCTTGTTAGTGCGTTTAGCTTGCTGCTGCTGCTGCTGCTGCATGTAAGTTGGCTTGCTGCTGCTGAATGTGTGCTGCTTCGTAGCTTGTTAGTGCATGTAAGCATAGTAGCTCGCGGCTGCTACTGCATGTGTGCTGCTTCGTAGCTTGTTAGTGAATGTAAGCATAGCTGCTGCTGCATGTGTGCTGCTTCGTAGCTTTAGTAGCTCGCTGCTGCTGCTGCATGTGTGCTGCTTCGTGGTTTGTTAATGCATGTAAGCATAGTAGCTCGCAACAATGCAACTCCCATCAATGCAATGCAACTCTACACAAGACAAACAAACTCACATTCACTCGAGTTAAGATGTAGTAATTGCTACATGCCCGTCCAATGTATCTCAACATGTTTTGCATAAGTCGAGATGACCTGCACCAATACTATACCTCTTGAATGTGTCACACACTACAGAGCTCAAAATCGTATCTTAACTATATTCTATCTGAATCTGTTCGCAGCAACTCTCTAGTTCTGTGTGACATTTGCATGGGTCTCTCTTCGCGCATGCAAATGTAAGTTAAGACTTCTTCTTTGTTGAAGAACTCTTGCCTACCTAACATCGGAGTGTACAGACTCACATGACAAAGTCTTACGTGACGATGACAACTCTATTCAGAATCTGTTCTATCAGAATCTGTTTGAAGAGTAAGTTGCCCAGTGAATGTGAGACCTTCTCGTCCTTATCGTTGACTTCCTTTAACAGCATTATTTCTTTGGTGTTGTAACCGTTGAGATAAGTTATACGATCTCTCGATCCCAAGTCGACGTCTTTCATGATTTGGAAATAATCTATGTCGGTTACTATCTTTCGTGGGTTGTAAGGCACGTACAGCGTCTGTCCACTGGTGAATCTGGCACCGGGTAGAGAATCGGGCATTTCTTTGCATTGTTGGACTCAAGCATTAAGAACTAGAGAATTGTATTGTTGGTCTAGATTGGAAAGTCGACTCACATGACAAAGCAGATGTTACAAGTGTGTTTAGACGGATTGTGAACTCTTGCCTACGGAGTGTACAAAATCTTACAAGCATTAAGAGCAACTAGAGAGTTGCATTGTTGGTCTAGACGCACCGTCGAACGTGCAACCTGCTCTGAGGTGACACACCAACAGATTCTGAATAGAGATTACATCACGCTAGACTTCAGCAATGCAATAGAGAGTTGCATTGTTGGACTCAAGCATTACAGATGTTACAGTTGTGTTAATGTGTGACTTTGCGTCGGTGTTAGACGGATTGTGAACTCTTGCGCACGCAGATGACAAAGTCTAGTATAACAAAGTCTAGCGTGATGTACTCTCTATTCAGAATCTCAACTTTCTATTCAACTACATCTCCTAATCAGAATCTGTTTTCACACGTCCAAGAGAGTTGCATTGTTGAATAGACTCTTCGAATTTGTAGAGCAATGTTAAGAGCGATGAGTCAAACATGTTTCGTCTTTCCGTTATCGTTGAGCTGTATGGCCTGTAGGGAACCTGTTACGAAATTTACGTTGTGTTCGTGTCCGTCATCCAGATGTGCAGTAGTAGTAGCACCAGCAGTGACACCGACAGTTTTAATGATGGTGGCACCACTAGCTGCGGCAGCGTTATTATCAGTAGTACTAGTAGCAACAACAAAGCAAAACGTAAAAGAATCAACTAAACTAAAAAACATTCGAAGAATATTGACTCGCCGGACCGAAGAAGATTAACTCAACGCCACTCGAATATTGACTCGTCGGACCGAAGAAGATTAACTCTCTTTTTTTTATTTCATTTAGTTTTTCTACCGCTTCGTTGAAAATCATGGATGTCTCGTTATTTTTCTCTGTTAATATTCGGTTGACCAAATCATTGAATTCCTGCATTTTTTTTTTAAATTCCAGTTGTTGATTATTGAATTCGGCTTCGTAAAACTCTTTAACTTGATTAATCGCAGTCGAATGTTCGTTTAGTTTGACCATTAACGATTCGATTTGTGTTCCGAGACCTTCGGATGATGAACACTGCTGCCGTGCAGCTGAAGACTGTGGCTGTGAGGTTTAACAAGACGAATTGCATATACTTGACTGCTGCTAGTGAATGTGCGACTTTGTCTCAATTGTCAACATAACTCTTGTCCGCTACCACATAAGAGTTGTACTCTTATTGATTTTAATACACACACACAAGTTACATACAACAGGAAGAGGTTCAACAGGAAGAGTTCGTTTACAACTGTAAGTTTAAAATTTAGTACACATTCAACATCTTAAAAATTACATCTTAAAAATTAGTACACATCTCAGCATTCACACACATGTAGAATAAACACATTCACACACATGTAGAATAAACACTTGACATTTCACCTTATCACGTGAGTCACATCCTTTCTTCCTCCACACTATATAATGTACATTTGTTAAATAATGTAATGTACGTTTGTTAAAAATAAAACAATGTAAATTTTGTTTTGTTTTTTTAATGTAAATATTACATAAATATACGTCCTCATAGAAGACAAATATTAAGATCTTTGCAGATCGCTAAACTACAAATCTTATCCTATTGAGTATTGAAGATGGCTGAAAGTCTTTGGCGGTTTGTCGTATTACGACTTTATCTACATTCTTGAAGATAATTTCATTTAACAGTGTGTTCGTGTACCTTATTATTGTATGTTAATTTAGGCGAGTGTCAATACTGTCAATTTATCTTTTGTTAAGCTGAAATAAAATAAGTCATTGTCGATAAGTTTTACACAAAATCAACAAACTAAACACGAAGAAGAAAAATCTGAATTAAGGAAAGAAATTGAAAAGTCATCTGCCAAAGTACAACAAATAATGACGATATACAAAGATGGAGATAAGAAATTCTTAGAAGTTAATGCAAATATACGAAAGATAATCCAAGAGAAAGACCGACTGAACGCAGAATTATCTGAAAATAAAAACAAGATCGATCTTATGCAAAATGAATACGAACAACTCCAACAACGTAATAACGAATTAGATACAGAGAATGATCAATTCAAACAAGAGTTGACCGTATTACGTTAAGTTAAGTCTATTATTACTCTTACAGGTGTGGGTGACAACGTGAGGTGCTATCATTGTGGTCTTTCGCTGAGAAACTGGCGTAAAGGCGATCCCTTAATAGAACACATATACCACAATCCAGATTGTTACTTCATGCAGTTCACCAATGATCCTCTCTTCATCGAATAGGTTAGTATTGAACAATTTCGTTCAATACACGCGTGTCAAACAACATATGTTACACGCGCTCGTTATTTATTTTAATTTGTTAATTCCAGACCAGATCAAACTAAACAACCGAATCTTTTTCATCGTTGTCGAGATGGGAAACATATTTCAACGCTTGAGAAATAACGGTCTGACGATATAGTGACAACGTGAGGTGCTATCATTGTGGTCTTTCGCTGAGAAACTGGCGTAAAGGCGATCCCTTAATAGTCGGCGTTCAGGTTTCGGGTCAGCCAATCCTTGGCGTGGATTTCGTTCAACGACATGTCGCATTTGATGCAGGAGTTCGATCTTTCGATATCTGCCATTTGACGTTTGTTTTTCACGTTGTCTGGGATGTCGTGCAGTTGACAAAAACTAAAATCTATTTTAATGGACTTTAGAATTTCAAAAAGTCGTCTCAAAAATCGTCTCTGTGAATCGGTGGAGTGGAATGAAATCTTCGCGTATCAACGCGTCGAGAATCAGACCTCGAAAATCATAATTTGTCAAATCGAAACTTTTAAGGAAGTTATTCACATTCTGACAGAAGTTCAGGATGTCGTCACCGCGGTTGACAGTCGCGGACTTGCATTTCTGCCATTGGATCTTCAGTGCTGTTTTCATTTTGTCAAAGACATCAACCGATTATGGACTTTACCCGTTACATGTGAGTCTTTGTCAAATAACGCTACCAATTCTGAGCTGTCAAATTGTCAAAGACATCAACCGATTATGGACCGTTACATGTGAGACTTTGTCGAATAACGCTACCAATTCTGAGCTGTCAAAGAACTCGATAACATTTCAGGGAATACTATTACTAGAGTGAACAGAATTCTTGTTATACTCTGACACGGTGTAGGAAATAAGTTTATTTAGTCAAGAGTTAGCCGATTCTACAAAGAAGCACATGGATGAATTACAAAATCAACAAACTAAACACGAAGAAGAAAAATCTGAATTAAGGAAAGAAATTGAAAAGTCATCTGCCAAAGTACAACAAATAATGACGATATACAAAGATGTAGATAAGAAATTCTTAGAAGTTAATGCAAATATACGACAGATAATCCAAGAGAAACACCGACTGAACGCAGAATTATCTGAAAATAAAAACAAGATCGATCATATGCAAAATGAATACGAACAACTCCAACAACGTAATAACGAATTAGATACAGAGAATGATCAATTCAAACAAGAGTTGACTCAAAATAAAACTCTACTCCTACATGAGACACAAACGAGAGATGGACTCCAGCAAGATGTCACTCGCCTCCAGCAAGAGAAAACTGCTCTCGAAACCCAACTGAGTGAAAAGAGTAATGACTTATCGATATTACTGAAAAAACAAGAAGACGAAATTATACGGTTGAACAAACTAATTGAGGCAGATTCCTAAACAGTCCGTCATGAACAAGTAAACATTGGATGGACTCTCCTGACAAGATTGATTTTGTAAGAAGAAGAAGAAGCATTGCAATGATTATGTGTAATAAATAAAAATAAGAATTTACAGAATGTTTTAGTTTACTCACATCATGTCGTGTCATGGTGGCATCTTAGGTCTTCGGCTGGTGGCGAACGTCTGACTTTGTACAACGGAGTGAATCGGAGACTTTGTTCTACACGTCGACAGATTCCGTCATGAGATTTGTTCTACAGAGTCTGAGACCTTGTTCCACTGATGTCTGTCATTTGATTGTCTAAGTGTGATTTTTTAGTCTGTATTTACGTTACATAAATTGTAACTCGGATAGACTATGTAGCATATTGTAGGTTAGGAAATAAGACTTTTATATAGAATTTGTATGATATTTTTCAAGCTATGTTTAATAAAATATAGTTGTATTTCCACCTGTTTGGACATCCTTAAATCACGTGTCCTGGGTACCTATTAATTCGCGTTAAAAATCACGAGAGATGATGAGTGTATTTTTTTGTTGGTGACAGTGAAGTGCTATTACTGTGTTGTCGTTATACAACCATGGAAAGGATACCGACATCGTATACAACGCAACGCCGCCACGGTAAGTGCTCAACATCATCCACATGTTTATTACGAACCTTTTATTCACACTCCAAAAAAAAAAAAAAAAAAATAACACTATAGATTTATTAATCACATTACAGGTAGCACCTAAAACACCAATCTTTGACCAGCACGATTGGGGTCCGTGATTTCGCGTCTAAGAAATTCTTAGAAGTTAATGCAAATATACGAAAGATAATCCAAGAGAAAGACCGACTGAACGCAGAATTATCTGAAAATAAAAACAAGATCGATCTTATGCAAAATGAATACGAACAACTCCAACAACGTAATAACGAATTCGATACAGAGAATGACTTAACATTTTTTTAGACATCAACGACTCAGCATCGGCATTCAATTCAAACGCTGTAACGACAGATTCTAAATCGGACGCGACTACTTGCAGATTCAATAATTGATCGGCGACGGGTTCGTCAACATTACCCGCGAAATGCCCGATCCTCTACCCGGTGCCAGATTCACCAGTGGACAGACGCTGTACGTGCCTTACAACCCACGAAAGATAGTAACCGACATAGATTATTTCCAAATCATGAAAGACGTCGACTTGGGATCGAGAGATCGTATAACTTATCTCAACGGTTACAACACCAAAGAAATAATGCTGTTAAAGGAAGTCAACGATTTGTACAAGCGATGGATGTCGAGTGAAAAATCTCAAGAGGAAATCGCGAAAATAAAATACCTGTATGACAAAAACAGAAAGATAATCGCAGCTAACCGGGGGTTCATCAAAGGCAGCCACACTGTCGTGCACTTGTCAACACATCAAACTCTGTGAATGCTGCAGATGCATTGCAGATGTTGTTAGTTGTGTGAATGCGATACTTTGTGTCAGCAGTAGACGGATTCCGTGTGTGTAAGTTAACTCTGTCTCTGTGAACGGTTCACTTGGACCAAATGTTGCTAATGTGAGACTTTGCGTCAGCGATAGACGGATTCTGAAGACTATACACTCAGTCTCTGTGAATGCTGCATTTACCCAAAGGTACATGTCTGCACTGCACTGACTGATGACAATTTGTTAGTTGACAGCTTTGAGGTGCATATATTGCATTTTGGCAAATAACAACGCTGAACGAATCTGGTATTCTTTTTTAAATGATCCAAAAAATCATTCAGATTTTTAAAGTGATGAGATATCCTGGCGTGTCTGCAATTCTTTTAATAAGCATTATTTTTTTTGTTATCTGTAATTCTTTTAATCTTGGTATTGCACCGGGAGGTTGAATTTGCTGCTTGCGGGAAATTACGGAACGTCGCCGCCATATCAGAAGACGACGGGTATTCAAAATGTCTGCAAATCAGGGTTCACCCTTTGAGACCACAGGAAATCAAAACGGAAAGTCGAGGATGAACATGTTTATAATGTTAATATGTGGCGTTCTGGCGATGGTCATCATCGGGATCTTCGCTAAGCATCTGTGGTACGACGACAACACCACCCTGACCGCCGAAGGAACAGAACAGACCGTCTACCAAACAAGTGACCCAGAACACGTGATTTAAGGATGTCCAAACAGGTGGAAATACAACTATATTTTATTAAACATAGCTTGAAAAATATCATACAAATTCTATATAAAAGTCTTATTTCCTAACCTACAATATGCTACATAGTCTATCCGAGTTACAATTTATGTAACGTATATACAGACTAAAAAATCACACTAATGTACATACAATTGTTTTCTCTGTCTTCAAGCAGTTACAATTTCAGATTCACCATGCTACAAAATTAACATTCAAACAACACTGGTCTCGGGAATATTAGTAGCAGTCAGAGAGTACTCAGCATGGTTCCGTGCCATCAGTCGTCGTGTTGTTTTAAATACCACGTAGACAATAGCAGTGACAGAAACTAGTAAACAAAGAACCATGAAGAATGCCAAGATAGAATAAGTGCTGACAGCCTTAGGTTCTTCTTGGCATTCTTCATGGTTCTTTATAGTTTCTGTCACTGCTATTGTCTACGTGAATTAAACAACACGACGACTGATGGCACGGAACCATGCTGAGTACTGACTGCTACTAATATTCAGACCAGTTTGACATTTGTACCAATACTATACATCTTGAATGTGTCACACACTACAGAGTTCAGAATCGTATCTTAACTATATTCTGTTCTATCTGAATCTGTTCGCAGCAACTCTCTAGTTGTGTGTGACATTTGCATGGCTTCCTGTGTGATTAAGATAACGCCCATGTTTTGGCATGTGTCGATAACGACGCCGATTGATAGCTTACGTCACAGCTTTTCGCGCGTTACTTCGTGTGTGTCAATTACACCTTGCACAGATCGAACTCGCGGAGGTAGTAGAATCCGTTACGAGCCAGTACCTCAGGAGATATATTTGCGTTAGGCCATCTTATGGATGTTTTTAATCTCTCCAATTCGAGGTTCAAGTGTTCTCGTCGTTGTTTGTGAATCACAGTCAGCATCTGCAAGTCAAGAGAAAGTGAAGTTAACATTTTGTGGTGTAAAAATGCTACTCGCTATCTGGGTAAAATAGCGGTAAGTCAAACATTAAAAACAAAAAGGGTGTCGACTGGGGATACTATTATACATTAACTCGCAAAGGTAGATAAACTGTACGTGTACAACACACTTGATTTTTTATTTTTATTTAAGGGGATACTATTATAAACGTAAGTTACATATTCTAAATTCGGGGTGTGTGGGATACTTACTATCATAAAATCAAATTGTGAGTTGGGATACATAACTGAATAGAGAGTTAAGATGTGCAGGTCACTGAATACAGGTATGACTTGTTCTTACGCCTCATTTGTATGACTTGTTAATTATAAAATGTTACTTAAAAGTTTGTTTCTAAAATTCCTCTCAACTTTACGTGAATGAATATCCGACTTTGGTACCGTGCTGGCGTGTCTCTGTTCGACTTTGTCTGACCCCTTCCAATTGTGAGTCGTTTCGCAGCACTTTCAAGAAATTAGATCGGAGAACAAATTTCTGTCCCGTCGGGTTGCTTCCAAGTGTTCATCGCAACGCCAAATTGAAATTCCTGAAACATCCTGAATTGATATTTAGTAATGCTCTCAGAATGTTGTTCGAATGTCGCTTCATGAATGGTATTCTAATGTATACCTGTGAGAGTAATCTGGTTCAACACATCAACAAAGAACCGTCGATAAAAACCGTTGTGGACTATCATTCGATATGTCTCGTGAATAAGTCACACAACGGTTGCAAGAACATCAACGTTGCCGCCACAGCAAACAAATCAGACAAGAATTCGTCGGGCCAGTATCTGACGGAGTGTTTTACGACAGGATACGGAATCTATCCATTTTCAATGAGTCTATTTCAACACTACAAAGAAAACCTAAAACTATTACTGAAGTACAAAACGACCATATCCGAACTCCAGAACAAAACGTTAAGGTAGGCTGCTGCGTTTGGCGTCAGCAGTAGCAGCAAGCGTATAACGTAGGCCAAGACACACCCACTTTTTGTTTTATTTCTTAGAAAAGACATTTTGAAACCAGTTTTGTATTTTTCAATCGTGTGTCTAACGATGCCAGGCATCTGTCGTGTCACCAATAAAAGAAAGAAGGTACGCTGTCCGTCCAGACACTCGACTCGGTGTGTTGGCGAGCGAGCATACTTGGGCTCCTGACTCGACTATCCTGAAGTCCAGTCGTTGAAGAGGAGAAGTGACGAGTGACGTTGTCGTGACTTAGAGTGACTTTGTCGTGAAGAAAAGATTGAACAGTGAGGAGTGACTGAGCAGTGAGCAGAGTGACATCGTGATGAAAATGGGTGGGATCTTTCAACTGTTGCTGATGTTGCTGCTCGCCATAATCACGATCCAGTACCCTGACAGCAGCGGTGTATCGTGGTACTCATCGGACGTTCATCCATCCATCACCTTTTCGAGAAGTGGCAAAATGTTGGGATCGACGATCTTCACACCAGTTGGATTTCCGAATAACGCCTTCGACCAAAGTGAGAAGCTACTTTACTTCTCGAGTAACAGTCATCACTTCACCGATGACTATCCAGAATTTGTTCCTATGACCTGGGAGATCAATTCGTGCAACTGTAAAGGTTCATAGAAACTCCGATTGATTTAGAAACTCAGATTAATCCTCCTCCGATTAACCCTCCTCCTCCGCATACTTCTCCTTCGTTAGAAGCTCCTTCAACGAGTTCTCTAACAACTACACCAACACCACCAACTCCCAGTGTTGCATGCTTATTCCCTCAGACTTTTCTGACTTGTCACTTTGTCTCAGAGAATGCTGCAGATGTTGTGTGAATATGAGACTTTGTGTCAGTGGTAAACGTATTCTGAATACTATACGTGTTGTTGCATGACTTAAACCCTCAAGAGTTGCAGATGGTGGTGAATGCGAGACTTTGTGTCAGCTGTAGACGGATTCTGAATACTATTGTGTGACCTGCGTGATTCTGAATACAAATCTTACTTTGTCTCAGAGTTGGATCAAATGCGTTGCAGATGTTGCTAGTTGTGTGAATGCGAGACTTTATGTCAGCAGTAGACTGATTCTGAATACTATACGAGTGTTGCATGCTTATTCCCTCATACTTTTCTGACTTGTCACTTTACCAATTCTGAGACGTTGGTGAATGCGTGACTTTGTCTGCAATGTAGACCAATTCTGAGACGTTGGTGAATGCGTGACTTTGTCTGCAATGTAGACCAATTCTGAGACGTTGGTGAATGCGTGACTTTGTCTGCAATGTAGACCAATTCTGAGACGTTGGTGAATGCGTGACTTTGTCTGCAATGTAGACCAATTCTGAGACGTTGGTGAATGCGTGACTTTGTCTGCAATCTAGACCAATTCTGAGACGTTGGTGAATGCGTGACTTTGTCTGCAATGTAGACCAATTCTGAGACGTTGGTCAATGCGTGACTTTGTCTGCAATCTAGACCAATTCTGAGACGTTGGTGAATGCGTGACTTTGTCTGCAATGTAGACCAATTCTGAGACGTTGGTCAATGCGTGACTTTGTCTGCAATGGGTGAATGCGTGACTTTGTCTGCAATGTAGACCAATTCTGAGACGTTGGTGAATGCGTGACTTTGTCTGCAATGTAGACCAATTCTGAGACGTTGGTGAATGCGTGACTTTGTCTGCAATGTAGACCAATTCTGAGACGTTGGTGAATGCGTGACTTTGTCTGCAATGTAGACCAATTCTGAGACGTTGGTGAATGCGTCTGAATCCATCTTAACTCTCTTATGAATCTTATCATCTAAGTTGGTTGAGAGTGTTAATTATCATCTACGTTGGTTGCGAGGTGAGTTTAACACTTGCACTGTGCTCACAAGAGTTTAGTTGACTGTCGAGACAAAGTCGCACATTCACTAGCAGCAGTCAAGTGCTCAGATGTGCAATTCGCCTTCCTGTTACACCTCATGGAATAGACACACAAACTCAACTCTGAACATCATATACATTTTATTTACACAGAGTACATACCACACATTATATTAACAGAGTACATACCACTGATATTTACACAAACTACATATAACAGAGTACATACCACACACGCCTGATATTTACACAAACTAGAGAATCCATTACAAACCTCGAGAGAACTGCAAGCATCTGTCACACAAGTATTCGTCTTCAACAGTCTTGCCCAGTTGTCTCAACATCAAAATAACTCTTTTTGAATGTTCATTGTCTTTACCTAAGTTGGTGAGTTTTTGCGTGACTTTGTCTGCAATGTAGACCAATTCTGAGACGTTGGTGAATGCGTGACTTCGTCTGTAAATGTGAATGCGTGACTTCGGCCAGTTTGATAAGAACGATGAAGCATTAGAATCCTGTAAACAAAAACTGGATAAGTGCCAGAGTGAGTTAGACGCTAAAATTAATGAAATAAGTTTATTTAGTCAAGAGTTAGCCGATTCTACAAAGAAGCACATGGATGAATTACAAAATCAACAAACTAAACACGAAGAAGAAAAATCTGAATTAAGGAAAGAAATTGAAAAGTCATCTGCCAAAGTACAACAAATAATGACGATATACAAAGATGTAGATAAGAAATTCTTAGAAGTTAATGCAAATATACGAAAGATAATCCAAGAGAAAGACCGACTGAACGCAGAATTATCTGAAAATAAAACCAGATCGATCTTATGCAAAATGAATACGAACAACTCCAACAACGTAATAACGAATTAGATACAGAGAATGATCAATTCAAACAAGAGTTGACTCAAAATAAAACTCTACTCCTACAAGAGATACAAACGAGAGATGGACTCCAGCAAGATGTCACTCGCCTCCAGCAAGAAAACTGCTCTCGAAACCCAACTGAGTGAAAAGAGTAATGACTTATCGATATTACTGAAAAAACAAGAAGACGAAATTATACGGTTGAACAAACAAATTGAGGATATGACCACAGAGAACAAATCCTCCCAGGAAATACTAGCAGCTGAAACCGCACGTGCAAATGCATTGCAAGTAACTAACCTGACGTTATCAAGCTCTAACGAAGAATTGAATAAGATTGCGAAAACCGTGATTGACAAAGATTCCGAAATCAACCGGTTAAAAGACCAAATTAATGAAAACAGGAAAAATATCGAAGAGTCTAACCAAAATACCGAAACCCAAACACCAGAGATTGCACGGCTGACCCAAGAAATTAACGATCTGATCGCAGAGAAAGAAAGATCAACACAATTGATAACAGAATTGAAGGACTTTCAAGAAGAGATGAAAAAGACCGAAACATTGAATCAGGACCTTATCCAAAAGCATCAGGACGTTATACAACTTAGAGATCCGTCTGTGTTATCTCCATGGATTTATTTGTGAGTTACACCAAACGTGTTACATCCGTAGACATATTCGTGATTTGCATCAGCTAGATGACAAAGGTTAATAGAAACACAAAACATCTATGCAAATATTGTTTAATTTAACAATACATTTAATTGACACACATTCTTTACCTTGTGACGTACATAGTTTCAGGGGTAGTTAATAACAAAACATCTACGCATATATTATATTGTTAAACTTCATCTACGCAGATGTTGTACAAGTTACATGTAATTTTATTAAACTTTTAAAAAGTTACATTCTTTCCTAACCCCGTGACCAATATGCAATATGTGTGAGCGAACAACAACACAATTAAACACTTTAACAGATCCAGAGTACGCAGACGTGGAACAGCAGCATCCATGAAGCAGCGAAGCGGTGCGCGGTGACTACACATTTCTTGAGAGTACGGTGCACGACACATTTCTTGAGAGTACGGTAGATTCGTCACCTGCTGACACAACACCTATATCTTCTCGTAGTCTCCGACCTTTGTGGAACGCTTGCCAAAACATTGGTCTCGGAGGAAGTCTTAACTTACAATTGCATGCGCGCAGAGAGACCCATGCAAATGTCACACACAACTAGAGTTAACGGACCCTGGTGCTGAAAAGATAATTCATGTTGTCATTGTGATCTCTGACGGTGAAAATTATTTTAAAATTCGTAACTTGCGGCTCTTCACTTTCCTGTTCTCTCCCAAAGTACAAAGTGTTCGATATGGATTGAAGGAGAACGATACTTCACCTTTTCTAAAATTCAAAGAACGTAAAAACGGAGCTAGCCAGGCATGCTTTGCATTTTACTTGTTTAATTTTTCAATGGCGTTGTACGACGTCATCATGATGTTGAAAGAAGGTCAAACCCATCACACACTCTTAATGTCTATAATAGACCGATTAATCGCACCTTTCGGTTACGATTATCAAACCCCGCTCAGGAACTTGCTCCAGAAAGTGTTAGACAAAGCAGGCATCGCTACGATCTTTCAGGACACAACACGGCTCGCTGAGAGAGAGAGGAGCTTTCAAATTTACCCGTCAAGTCTACCTCCGATGAAAGATAAACTATTAGAAAGTGGTTTTGTTCACCAATTAAATTCTGACAACGTTAGTTGTACGGACTGTAGATTCATTCATACACAACCTCGAATTTCATGTCTCTCAATACTTTGGTAAAATATGAAAGAACATCGTTACATGTTAAAAACGGCCACAACTTCAGTTCAATTTTTATTTTAGGAGTAAAACAAGCATACACTACTACAGAACATACACGCACACGAATAACAGATACAGAATTCTCAGTCCACACGCACACGAATTACATAGAGACTTTTTCAGCCACAACTTCAGTTCCATTTTTATTTTAGGAGTAACATAAGAGTCTGCACACATGTCTTAGGTTGACCTGATTTCTAATGTTAACACAATTTATATACTGTACAGAACACCTCCATCACACACACATACACAAGTTACATACACTACACACTCACACACAACAGTTCCATTTTAATACACACACACAAGTTACATACAACAGAAAGAGGTTCAACAGGAAGAGTTCGTTTACAACTGTAAGTTTAAAATTTAGTACACATTCAACATCTTAAAAATTACATCTTAAAAATTAGTACACATCTCAGCATTCACACACATGTAGAATAAGCACATTCACACACATGTAGAATAAACACTTGACATTTCATCTTATCACGTGAGTCACATCCTTTCTTCTTTCAGCTTGCAAGAACAACACCAAACTTAAAGTTGACCCTCGGACGAGACTGTTTTACTGACGTGATGAGAAGATGACTGACCAATCGCTCTCTTGTAAGCGATGAGATTGTTGTTGTCCAAGCGACGTATTTCGTAATTGTTGCAATCTATTATGATTAACTTGAAGTCGCCGATTATGTACGTTCCTTTGGAACGGGTTCGTACTCTGTGCGCAACAGCACATGCAAGATTAGGACAATTTTCATTCAAACACGACCGCATGTGTTCCTCCAATATGTATTTGTACAGTTTGGCTATGGGGCAGTTGTGTCTGTCGTACACGTGTGTGAGAATGCGTTTGAACAGACTGCAGATCGCATTACATTGGTTATTAGTACATCTGGTGTAGTGAGCAAAGGTAGTGTAAAATACATCCTGAATGTTCTTATCTTGGTTGTTGATGTTTAGAATCACATAGTAAAGTATTTTAGCGTTAACTTGGCAAAGATTATTTTCATTTGACGCACTGGATTTTTTCAATTCAATTTTAGACTTGTTATCGAGACAAGTAGGCAAAGAGGAATTCAAGAACATCCTCGATGGAATCGAACATCGCATCACAGAGAACGATTTGCGAGACACTGTCGATCACCTGTCGTCCGAAGATAATTTTATTTTACTCTTACTGTCCGATACATTCCCATTCAGTCTTTCATACGGAGACATTTCTTCATTTGCTTGATGATTGATTTTTTCATGCATGTCGAAGGTTTTGATCTGGCCTTACCCAGTCTCTTCTTATTCGTCTTCTTAATCATCTGATCGTTCAGCTTGAGGCGCTTAGTGCGTCGCCTCTTCTTCCCGGTGGCATATGTCTTACCCTCGGTCTTCCGACGGCGCCCTTTTTTGTTGGCTCGTCTAATTGTCAAAGCTGCCATCGTCGAATAACTTTAACCAGATAAATATTTAGAATTCGTCGCAGACGGCAGAGTGATTCCTCGGGTGTTAGAGTGATTCTTCGGGTGTTTGGCTCTCCTGCTTTTTCCTAATTTATTTGTAGGTCTTCAACAATACCGGCTGGTCACATTACTTTTTATTCCTTCTTGTGTGCAGAACAGGTGTGTAAAAGTGCGTGTTTTGGATTTACAAAGTCGACTTTAAAAACAAAAAGAGGAGGAGAATGGTAGGATTTTTTACGAAATATTACCAGATTAAAGATGTAGCTGCACATGACGGTATCCGTACAAGGCGTATCTATCGAGTCACCTCAAATTCTATCCAAAATAAATTCGGATCGATCTAAGTTAGACCCCTTTTTAAACTAAATTACAGTTGATAAAAATACGGTCTTCGGCGTAACGCTATTTAAAATCATCATAAATATTAACTTGGCAAGTAGTCGCGTCCGATTTAGAATCTGTCGTTACAGCGTTTGAATTGAATGCCGATGCTGAGTCGTTGATGTCTAAAAAAATGTTAAGCTACTTAACGAAAATTCTATTGAACAGAGTGAAAACCATGGAACTGTTCAAAGATTATTGTTCCTCGATTTTGACTAAGTATAAAAATGACGTGAATTGGACAATAGTGCAAATCAACAAGAAGTATTTCAACAACACAGAACTCGAATTACTTAAACCGATGTTAAAAAACATCGGTGAATATCCCAGTGACTTCGACACTCCGTTCGATGTCGCGTTGCAGTCTCTCATCGATATCGGAGATTTGTTTATCCAAACGTGTGTGTTAGAAATGCAAAGTAAATTGTATGAACAGGCACGGACATTCAGTTTAGATTCCAGAACGTACATTGTTGATCAGATGACTAACAATTTTAACGCTTTGGAAAATCGACTCGAGGAAATAAAAAAGAAGCAAGTCATAGTCAATGCATTGTCATTGGGAATAAAAACAATTGGGTGTGAATAGTGTATGTAATGCATTGTCAGGTAAAAGTTCTTGACGTGTAGTTTTACAGATTGGGTGTGAATAAAAACCATTTTGCTTTCTTAATTTATTTATTTCATTACACGGTGCACTCATTCGGCAACAAGTGCATTGTTGTTCTTCGGCAACGAGTGTTTTGGGAACAAAAACAATTTCTTGATGTATCTCGGAAAAGGTAAAGCTTTCCCTATAGCCACGACACGACAGAAGAATAAACTAAAACAATCTGTAAATTCTTATTTTTACCTATTACACATAATCATTGCAATGCTTCTTCTTATCTTGCCAGGAGTCCATCCAACGGCTCTGTTTACTTGTACATCAATTCGAGTATATTCTGAATCAAGAGTGAGATTTCTGGTCTGTGTTTAATTGCAGAGTTGGTCATCATGAACAGCGTCCGTTGAATCGTGTTGTCGAGCGCTAAGGTTTGAAAAGTGGATTTATCAACGCAGTCCCCGAATGTCGAAGAATTTGCAGAATAGATGATGTTGTAAACAATCTTAGCGAAAATGTACGCTGCGCAGTCAGACGTTATACATCGCGTGGATCGATCCTCCGGAGGAATGAACCTTGCGTTAAAATGAAAAGAATCTATGTTCTGAAATTTGTACTCGAGAGTCAGCAAACCTCCGAGGATGACCAATTTCGGCTGAAGACCATTTTTCCAGTCGAAAGAAAAACTGTTTAGAGAAGTGAAGTATATCGTCAGACCGTTATTTCTCAAGCGTTGAAGTATGTTTCCCATCTCGACAACGATGAAAAAGATTCGGTTGTTTAGTTTGATCTGGTCGAAGGACTGGCACGTTTCTAAATCTTCTTCGCTGCACTTACTCTCTTGCCATTGCATCTTCATCTTAACGACTATCGAGTCTTGTTACTTTTCGACGCTGTTAACAAATCGGTTTTCGAGAGATGAACAACGACAACTATCGAATCTTGAGACTTACAGACGAGGTTAAGAGACTCTCTGAGTGCATCGAAAAATTGATGGCGATTCAAATAAATATGAAAAAACAAATGTTGGATCTAACACAGGCTCAAAATGCCACTATGGACACCATTTCTAGCATCGCCAGCAGAATCGAAAATATGGACAACAGCATTGATGAATTATTTGAACTGGCAGATGAGTGAAGCTCCCATCATCACCATATCAAGTCGCATTACCTACACTCCAACCAACACCTCCAACCAACACACGCCATCATCACACCCGGATCGAGTTGTACCATACCTCGACAATAGTATTCCTGTCCTAATGAAATGAAACAATAAACAACACCATTTAATGTTTTTAGTTTTTAATTCCATTCCTTGTTGTAGTTGATTAAAAATGGAAGTGAATGGGAGACTTTGTCGTACAGGAAAGAGCACAGCCCAGCGTTCACCGCTGTCCACGAAGTGGTGGTTTACAGAATCCGTCGCCTCGCACGGCAACGTCGCACATTCACTCCTCAGCCTTACAAATCACCCAAAGTCGTGTCCAACTGCAGCGTGACCCCATCCACTCTCAGCGAACCTAGCACGACACCCCGTGCAATATTGGACCCCACTCTTTCATTACTTTGTGTCAGAGTTGGATGTTGTGTGAATGCGAGACTTTATGTCAGCAGTAGACTGATTCTGAATACTATACGAGTGTTGCATGCTTATTCCCTCAGACTTTTCTGACTTGTCACTTTGTCTCAGAGAATGCTGCAGATGTTGTGTGAATATGAGACTTTGTGTCAGTGGTAAACGTATTCTGAATAATATACGTGTTGTTGCATGACTTAAACCCTCAAGAGTTGGTGGTGAATGCGAGACTTTGTGTCAGCTGTAGACGGATTCTGAATACTATTGTGTGACCTGCGTGATTCTGAATACAAATCTTACTTTGTCTCAGAGTTGGATCAAATGCGTTGCAGATGTTGCTAGTTGTGTGAATGCGAGACTTTATGTCAGCAGTAGACTGATTCTGAATACTATACGAGTGTTGCATGCTTATTCCCTCAGACTTTTCTGACTTGCCACTTTGTCTCAGAGAATGTTGCAGATGTTGTGTGAATATGAGACTTTGTGTCAGTGGTAAACGTATTCTGAATACTATACGTGTTGTTGTTGCATGACTTAAACCCTCAAGAGTTGCAGATGGTGGTGAATGCGAGACTTTGTGTCAGCTGTAGACGGATTCTGAATACTATTGTGTGAACATCAGGGTTAATAAAATGTTTATATCCTACATCATATTTATTATTTTCAACAACCTACATCACTCTTGAAATCGGTGCAACACTTACACGGTACTCTATCGACATTCGGCTGTAAAACGAAAGATAATGCGTCGGTGATTAAATCTTTGGGGATGTCTTTACACTCAGGTAAGCAGAGCGCGTTCCTGATCTCCTCTACATCGCTGTCGGTCAACCCGTCAGCGTTCTCCAACATCGACACCAACAGACGCTTCAGGTTGTCCTTAGTCTGAGCGTTCACGTGAAGAGATGTTCTGTAGTTGGCAGTCGGACGTTCGTTCCGCGTGAAGGATGGAGCGACAGCTTTGAGGGCGTCTATGATTTTCTTCTGGTTGAAATGAACGCCTATTTTGTGTACACCTCCTTGACGATAACCTTCCACTTCTTCTATGAACGAACTCGTACATCTCTTCTTATTGACGTTGCTGTGTTCTTTGTGTGCTTCTCTCTCTTTACACAACACACTGTTGAAAAATACTACGCCGGGAGTTTGATTGTAGTCGTCACCAAATTATCTCTTGAGCGCTATGTGATGTGCAATGGAGTTGGGGACGTTCTCGAGTAAGTGAAGCAGGCTGTACACGTCCGTCCCAAAAATCGTGGCGAGCACCGGCGCGTTGCCGCTCAGTATTTCTCCGTGGATGAACTTGTACACCGTCAGTTGGGTGTCTATGCACGCTATGCGCTTGCGACTCAGATGTCTCTGCGCTTCTAGACCTTTGTTTCTCACTCCGTGTAAGAATGATGAAGACGTCTTACTGCCGCCGCCGCGTGCGTGACGATAGCGGCTCTGGTTACTGTCGCTATATAAATTTATATAAATTTATATAAATTCACGTCAAGCAGTCAAGTGCTCAGATGTGCAATTCGCCTTCCTGTTACAATTTATCATCTCAAATCAAATCTTAACTCTATTCTGAATCCATGAGTTCAGTTGACCGTCAAAACAAAGTCACACATTCACTAGCAGGGGTCAGGTGCTCGGATGTGCAATTGTTACACCTCACAGCCGCTCGGATGTGCAATTGTTACATTCACTAGCAGCAGTCTAAATTGGTTGCGAGGTAAGAGTTCAAAGCAGTCAAGTGCTCAGATGTGCAATTCGCCTTCCTGTAATTGTTACACCTCACAGCCACATCTTAACTCTCAGCCACATCTATTACATCTTAACTCTAGAGGTAGGAAAGAGTATTACATCTTAACTCTATTTTGGGATCTTGATATTTTGAGATCAAGTAAGAGATAGCACGAGGTGAACGCTAGCTCGAGTGGGGTCCAACATCTGACGATTTCGTTTCATAAGAGTCTCCTGAGCGGTAACCTAAAATTTGTAAGTCTCTCTGAGGGGGAAGCAAAAGAGACAGAGTGGGGTCCGGATCTGCATGGGGGTCTGTACACAACACATGCGTCAAGCAGTCAAGTGCTCAGATGTGCAATTCGCCTTCCTGTTACAATTTATCATCTCAAATCAAATCTTAACTCTATTCTGAATCCATGAGTTCAGTTGACCGTCAAAACAAAGTCACACATTCACTAGCAGGGGTCAGGTGCTCGGATGTGCAATTGTTACACCTCACAGCCGCTCGGATGTGCAATTGTTACACCTCACAGCCACACTCTCAGCCACATTTATTACATCTTAACTCTAGAGCAGAGTGAGTTAGACGCTAAAATTAATGAAATAAGTTTATTTAGTCAAGAGTTAGCCGATTCTACAAAGAAGCACATGGATGAATTACAAAATCAACAAACTAAACACGAAGAAGAAAAATCTGAATTAAGGAAAGAAATTGAAAAGTCATCTGCCAAAGTACAACAAATAATAACGATATACAAAGATGTAGATAAGAAATTCTTAGAAGTTAATGCAAATATACGAAAGATAATCCAAGAGAAACACCGACTGAACGCAGAATTATCTGAAAATAAAAACAAGATCGATCTTATGCAAAATGAATACGAACAACTCCAACAACGTAATAACGAATTAGATACAGAGAATGATCAATTCAAACAAGAGTTGACTCAAAATAAAACTCTACTCCTACAAGAGACACAAACGAGAGATGGACTCCAGCAAGATGTCACTCGCCTCCAGCAAGAGAAAACTGCTCTCGAAACCCAACTGAGTGAAAAGAGTAATGACTTATCGATATTACTGAAAAAACAAGAAGACGAAATTATACGGTTGAACAAACAAATTGAGGATATGACCACAGAGAACAAATCGTCCCAGGAAATACTAGCAGCTGAAACCGCGCGTGCAAATGCATTACAAGTAACTAACCTGACGTTATCAAGCCCTAACGAAGAATTGAATAAGATTGCGAAAACCGTGATTGACAAAGATTCCGAAATCAACCGGTTAAAAGACGAAATTAATGAAAACATGAAAAATATCGAAGAGTCTAACCAAAATACCGAAACCTAAACAGCAGTGAGCAAAGGTAGTGTAAAATACATCCTGAATGTTCTTATCTTGGTTGTTGATGTTTAGAATCACATAGTAAAGTATTTTAGCGTTAACTTGGCAAAGATTATTTTCGTTTGACGCACTGGATTTTTTCAATTCAATTTTAGACTTGTTGATCGGTTTACGGATCACTGGCTTGGTCAAAAACCCACATTTGCACGGGGGTCCTGACACAGCAGGAGGAGCAGGTACTCGGTTGTGTATTTCTGTTCATGTGGACTGGGTCCAGATTTGCGAATGTCTGACATTGTCCGGAACGGGATAGTACCCCCTGAAAAATCACAATTGAGTTTACAATAATAACCCCTTCAAACATGAGTTCAGAATCTGTTGGTTAGAATCTGTAGTGAACAATCAAAAATTGATTTTATGATATTATCCCAACTCACCATTGAATTTATAATAGTAACCCCATACATTGACTTTATGATAGTACCCCCTGAAAAATAATAATTGAGTTTACAATAGTAACCCGTTCAAACATTGAGTTCAGAATCTGGACGTTCGCCGAAGGCTTAATATGCCACATGACGGCACATTCACATGGTTTAGGAATCTGTAAACATGTAGAATATATTAAATTCAGTATTTTAAATAATTGTATATTCATCATTTGTATATAAATCCGTTTAACATAGTCATCTTTGTTTCATGGGTTACGTTAACAGAAGACTGCGTAAAAAATCAAAATCACATACATTTAATTTTTTCTAAACTAATCTAAATTTACTTGAATATCGTGATATAGAACATAAATCTTAATCTGCGAAATTAAAATTAGCAAAACGCTCTTTTTAGTATCGCAGTTAGCGGACCCAACATACAAGAAAGACTGGGGTCTGATATTTCAAATTTAGCGACAAATTTCATTGGTGAATGCGTGACTTTGTCTGCAATGTAGACCGATTCTGAGACATTGGTGAATGCGTGACTTTGCTTGCAATGTAGACCAATTCTGAGACGTTGGTGAATGCGTGACTTTGTCTGCAATCTAGACCAATTCTGAGACGTTGGTGAATGCGTGACTTTGCCTGCAAAAGATGAAGATGCAATGGCAAGAGAGTAAGTGCAGCGAAGAAGATTTAGAAACGTGCCAGTCCTTCGACCAGATCAAACTAAACAACCGAATCTTTTTCATCGTTGTCGAGATGGGAAACATAATTCAACGTTTGAGAAATAACGGTCTGACGATATACTTCACTTCTCTAAACAGTTTTTCTTTCGACTGGAAAAATGGTCTTCAGCCGAAATTGGTCATCCTCGGAGGTTTGCTGACTCTCGAGTACAAATTTCAGAACATAGATTCTTTTCATTTTAACGCTAGGTTCATTCCTCCGGAGGTTCGATCCACGCGATGTATAACGTCTGACTGCGCAGCGTACATTTTCGCTAAGATTGTTTACAACATCATCTATTCTGCAAATTCTTCGACTTTCGGGGACTGCGTTGATAAATCCACTTTTCAAAACTTAGCGCTCGACAACACGATTCAACGGACGCTGTTCATGATGACCAACTCTGCAATTAAACACAGGGGTATTCGTTGCTATTTCCACGAACCGTATTAAACTTTCGAGACAGGACCGACCGATTCTTTTTGTCTCCTTTGTTGATTTGATTCACTGTTTTTTTTGGGAACGCTAACATTTCGTAGACTTCGCTAGACATTTCTGGCCCAGACATACTCCATATAAAATTATTGTTCATCACAGTACTGAATCGAACATCGAGAAAAGGCAATTGTGTCTTATCTTCAGAGTTATTAGGCAGGTTGTTCGAAATGTCAATCCCGCCGTTGATATACACGCTTTTTCCGTTGTTTTTTATTTTTATTACTCTATTCCTAATATCGTCAGCAGTAGGTTCTCCAGAAATGTCAAATTGCAGATTTCTGAACTAGTGCCATTTTTTTAGTGCCGAAAATGTGCCGACGTACTTGACTGCTGCTAGTGAATGTGCCGACGTACATTGTTGATCAGATGACTAACAATTTTAACGCTTTGGAAAATCGACTCGAGGAAATAAAAAAGAAGCAAGTCGACATAGAGAAGTTGAAAATAACACCACCACAGTCTTCAGAGAGTACTATCGATTTGACAGATTTGCGAAATCGACTCGATGAAATAAACAAAAAGCAAGACGAGTTGAAAACAACACAGTCTACCTGGAGCGGAAGATTCGTCGTAGAGTACGATCTGAGACAGAAAGATGAAAGTGGATCCTACTACCTCTTTATCAACGATGCTCTGAAAATTAGAAGAACGACACTTAACCGCGAGAGCAACGAAACCTTTCTTATCCGACCTTCGGACGACAAGGACGACAATGACGATTTGATGTCGCTCATCCGCGACAAGGCGAACACGTTTAACAACGGCAAAGGCATTTCAGAATGCTGTTGCGTCGCGTCGTCCTCGCATCTTCCTTTCTTGGGTGTCAGTAATACATATTTTAACCGCTGCTAAGTTTTATTTTCTTTTAGATTTTTTTTTCTGCACTGAAGAAACGTAACAAGACAATTACTACGTGACGCTTCTTCAAGCTCGACCCCATTATTTTACTTACCTAAATCGCTCTTGTTTAGAGGTCGATTTTCCTAATATCGTCAGCAGTAGGTTCTCCAGTAATGTCAAATTGCAGATTTCTGAATTTTGTGTATACTTCCGCTTCCAACAAAGATTTGTAGTGGTTCACATACATCATCTTCAGCGCGTCTACAGCTTCCGGTGTGCGCGAGTAGAGGACCAGGTCAGAATTTTCGACACTGGGTAGAACACGAGCTAACCTCATCAAGGGTTGCAGACAGTGGACAGTCAGGGACACAATGTTATGTCGCACCAGATACAAAAGTTGGTAAAGATATGCGTAATTATAATTAACGTAATACGAACCGCTTTGTGTGTCAAGTGCACTGAATTTATGAAAAGAAATGACATTGACCAGTCCGGATGATTGCATTACGCTGGCGAGCGTGTCCACTCGATACAACACACACTCCGCGTATCTCTCTGCAAGCGAGAGAACGCTGTAAGCGGTTCGTAATTTTAATTGCGGAGGCAGAGCGTCACTCAACGAGCCTACGACACGGACGTCGTTTAACAACTCTGGAACCACGGCTTGAATTTATTGTTTACCTTTGCAATGTAAATCGTCAACCATTAAAACAAATTCATTCCTAAGTAAAACAAAGTCAGTCCTATTTAATTGTTTTTATTTTATTTGTTTAAAACACTAGAACACACTGTACCTAACAGATCGTTCATATTCTTCAATTGTCGACCTACAAGCCGTGTTGGCCGAATTGAAACTTTGAGTCAGTGTCTAAAATAAAACATGTACTCCTAACGAACCTTTTATTCACACTCCAAAAATATAAAAAAATAACACTATAGATTTATTAATCACATTACAGGTAGCACCTAAAACACCAATCTTTGACCTGCACGAGTGGGGTCCGTGATTTCGCGTCTCGGTGCAAGAATAACTCGGGTTGACTTTGTCTTATATATCGACCGATTCTGAGACGCATGAAAAAAACAAAATTGAATTTATAATAGTAACTCCTGAAAAAGTAAAATTGAATTTATAATAGTACCCGTATTATAAATTCAATTTTACAGACATTGAAGTTGGACCCTACTCCCCGTACGAATGCATTATGAAGATTCTGAATAGTGAAGACAAGATTCAGTCTTATCTTCTCAGTTGTGAACTCATCAACTAAACTCTTGTGAGCGGAGTGTTGGACTGCTGCTACATGTGCAAGAGTTCATCACTTGCACTGATCACCTACTACATCCGGACAAGACGAGTCGATAACTGATTGCTGCTACACCTGTTCAATGTTGGACCCTACTCCCCGTACCTAAGACAAGATTCAGAATAGAGTGAGGTGATTCATAATAGAGTTAAGATGTAATAGAGTTGTGGCTATGAGTGTAACAAGACGAATTGCATAAGACTTTGTCACTTGCACTGTGCTCACCAGAGTTCACTCCACGGCTGGAGAGAGGGCGAGAGCTTATAGCCACGCACGCAGCGCGCGGCGCAGCTGTTCCAACAACGGATCTGGTATTTAAAGTCTTGAGAAAAGTGCGTGCAATCATTCCGTGAATTTGCTCGCGCAGACCAACATGGATTATGAAACGAAAAACAAAACAATTAAAGATTACGTCAGCAACATATCCATCCAAGCATGCAACAAATCAAAAGAGGAACGGCGCAGAATCGGCTACGGGCAAACTGTCGAAGAAACAAACGTCATTGCTAACAGATTTCAGACCCCGTGACCAATATGCAATATGTGTGAGCAAACAACAACACAATTAAACACTTATTGGAAATCTGTCACGTCCAGCAAATATTAAGTATAGATAGACAATTCGAGTTAATTTTGAAAAATAATTTAATTCCAATGTACGTTAATTAGATTTAAAAAAGCAATGTCAGAACGAAGGAGATGTTTTATTTTAAATTTAAACGTCGACGACGAAGACCATGAACAGAAGGACGAGGATGAGGAAGAAGAAGTGTTGAGTTGTTCTAGCAAATTTAAAAAAACTATTTTGTATGTGTGTGTTGATGTTTGAGTTTGTCTCAATGCTGAGTGTTAGGTGAATACTTGCTTTTGTCTGAGATGTCGCTTGACTTTGTCGGAAACGAGACTCCTCAGTAAAAGGAAACGTTGCTAGAAAAAGAGAAATAAATATTCTGAACCGCGTCTACGGCTTCGTTGAAATATAGTTCGAATCTCCTTTAGATTGGGCTTCGTCTTGGGATACAATGATTTTTGATAAGAGTATTTTTTTCGAGGGAGGCGTGTCTCAATTGTCTGTAAGCGCCAATTACGGTCTGTGCGAGGGCCCAGTCCGCCTGTTCCGCTGAATCCTCGGGTTTTACAGTTCCGTACAGTCGATTCGCCTTGTTGTGCCCCAGCAGATTAAAAGCCTTTTTAATTTCAACGCAGAAGTCGATCAGGTTAAACATATTTTTCTTGTCTGCGTCATTTAGAGAGGTAATTTTATCGTCTTTACAAATATGTCTGAAGAGAATGTTGTTCAAAACGAACGACACGAAGAGACCGCGTTGCATGAGACTCGAGTTCAAAAACATTTCGACGTAATCGTTTTTAAGGAAGTTGCAGAGCACATTCGCCGCCACGTGCAGGTGGGACCTGATGCCGTTCGCGGCCAGCAAGTCGTCTTGCTTTTTGTTTATTTCATCGAGTCGATTTCGCAAATCTGTCAAATCGATAGTACTCTCTGAAGACTGTGGTAGTGTTATTTTCAACTTCTGTATGTCGACTTGCTTCTTTTTTATTTCCTCGAGTCGATTTTCCAAAGCGCTAAAATTGTTAGTCATCTGATCAACAATGTACGTTCTGGAATCTAAACTGAATGTCCGTGCCTGTTCATACAATTTACTTTGCATTTCTAACACACACGTTTGGATAAACAAATCTCCGATATCGATGAGAGACTGCAACGCGACATCGAACGGAGTGTCGAAGTCACTGGGATATTCACCGATGTTTTTTAACATCGGTTTAAGTAATTCGAGTTCTGTGTTGTTGAAATACTTCTTGTTGATTTGCACTATTTTCCAATTCACTTCATTTCTATACTTAGTCAAAATCGAGGAACAATAATCTTTTAACAGTTCCATGGTTTTCACTCTGTTCAATAGAATTTTCGTTAAGTAGCTTAACATTTTTATAGACATCAACGACTCAGCATCGGCATTCAATTCAAACGCTGTAACGACAGATTTTAAATCGGACGCGACTACTTGCAGATTCAATAATTGATCGGCGACGGGTTCGTCAACATTACCCGTGTTTGGAAATATAGGTTGGAATAATGCGATCAATTTCTGAACGGCTTCTGTAGACGTGTCATTCGCATCTGACATTTCGTAATCTCCGTTACCGTCCCCTCTGTTTGTTCTCAAAAACATTAACCAATTCTGATTGGAAATTTTGTATTTGTCCAACAAGTGTTTCTTAATTCTGTTGTTGTTGTTAAGATGAGGTTTAATGGCGTTGAGAAGTTGTTTAATTTTTATATTGTTATATTTTATTTTCAGGTTGTAATATCGACTCAACCTATCTTTTTTTACCAAAGAATCGTATATTTGCTTCAGCACGTTGTATGATCTTATAATGTTAATTTTGGTTTCATCTGAATCGAATGCAGATCGCAGCTGTGTACGCAACTGCTCTATCAAGATCATTGTATCCTGATCGGGATTGTACTTTAGTAAGTCGGACAGTAATACTTCAACATTAATACTGTCGTACACGATATTAATAATTGTCCTGGCAGCATTTGTCAAATCTTGCAGCGTTCTATTGACGTCCGTTGACACAGTAGACTCCCGTGGTTCAGCCATGTGGCTGAGAGTTAAGATGTGGCTGTGAGGTGTAACAATTACAGGAAGGCGAATTGCACATCTGAGCACTTGACTGCTTTGAACTCTTACCTACCTCGCAACCAATTTAGACTGCAGTATCTTCTTGACACTGGGTACGACGGAATCTTCTTCTGTTGTTTTATCGCTCATGTCGATTAGCTGACCAGACACACAAGCAGCAGAACACACATACACCACCACATGTTTTAATTTTTAAGATAAGTAAGTCAAATAAAACAATAATTATACGTTCAGATTTTATTACATGACCAATTACATGACCAAAGCTGAGTGTACTATGAGATGATCAGTTTTGTATTCTATTGTTTCGCCAGTCAAACCGTACTTGACTAATGTGTCGTCGGAACGAGATGAGAATGAAATATCGGACATCGCCTCGCCTTTGGCACTTTCTCGTCGCGTCGTCGGGCTTGCGTAAAGGACGAGACAGGCATGTGTGTCGCCAACCTCGATTTGATCAGGCAGAGGATCGATAGATTGGATCTCGACGAACGACGAGTCGTAGAAGAGTCTAACAGATTTCAGACAAGCACCAATACTATACATCTTGAATGTGTCACACACTACAGAGTTCAGAATCGTATCTTAACTATATTCTGTTCTATCTGAATCTGTTCGCAGCAACTCTCTAGTTGTGTGTGACATTTGCATGGGTCTCTCTGCGCGCATGCAATTGTAAGTTAAGACTTCCTTGTCGTCAACAGATTCCAGACAATCGTCAATGCAACTCTACACAAGACATGTATCTCTACATCTTGCATAAGTCGAGATGACTTGCACCAATACTATACCTCTTGACTGTGTCACACACGTATCTTAACTATATTCTGTTCTATCTGAATCTGTTCGCAGCAACTCTCTAGTTGTGTGTGACATTTGCATGGGTCTCTCTGCGCGCATGCAATTGTAAGTTAAGACTTCCTCGTCGTCAACAAGATGACCTGCACCAGAACTCTTGCCTACCTAACAACGGAGTGTACAGACTCACATGACAAAGTCTAGAGTAGTCAGGTAGGCAAGAGTTCAACACTCTTTCTGAATAGAGTCTAATTTGTTGTACCTTCGAAATCGTGTTGAGCTTTTTCTGAATATAGTCTAATTTGTTGTTCTCTAGTTGAAGAATTTTTGCAACTAGAGAGTTGCTGCGAACAGATTCAGATAGAACAGAATATAGTTAAGATACGATTCTGAACTCTGTAGTGTGTGACACATTCAAGATGTATAGTATTGGTGCAGGACTTATGCAAGATGTAGAGATACATGTCTTGACGATTGTCTGGAATCTGTTAGCACTGTACGACAAGGACGTTACATTTGCATGCGCGCAGAGAGACCCATGCAAATGTCACACACAACTAGAGAGTTGCTGCGAACATATTCAGATAGAACATAATATAGTTAAGATACGATTCTGAACTCTGTAGTGTGTGACACATTCAACTAGAGAGTTTATGTCACACACAACTAGAATATAGTCTATGAAGAACTTCTGTCAATGAAAGATACACAAGCGAGAGATGTGTTTGTTAGAGGCATCGTATCCATCGTGACCGATTCGATAACAAACACGAACATCCGTTTGATCATAATCTCAGTGTGCTGATGGGTAACCGGTACTTACTGACACACGAAGATGCAGAATATGTCGATCGCGCAGAGCGTTATTTGGACGCTTTCATGTAGGTGTAAATCCAGGCAAGACAAGCATCACACGATGTTAAACTTCTTATTCGGCGTTATAGACTACCACCAAGAAGAATAACAACAAAAGACAAACATGGAATTCGAGACTCAGGAAGACTCTGCTAGCAAAGTTGAAACAGGGTTGACACAGCAACAGGAACAACAACCGTCCAAGAAAACAAACAGGACGCAACGCAACAAGCAGGCGAAACCCGAAATGGTCCAGTCGGTACCCACTATTGTGATGGACATTCATCGTGTTGATCATTTAAATCTCAACACAGAATCTTTAGGTGTAAGAGGACTGACCACCAATTCGCCACCAGCACAGAATCTGTAGCTAACTGACCATAACGCACAACGGATGCCGCCAAGAATCTGTAGCTGTAAGAGGACTCACCAAACATCAACAGCGAAAGCACTAGCAGGGAGTGCACACTATGTAATGTACATTTGTTAAATAATGTAATGTATGTTTGTTAAAAATAAAACAATGTAAATTTTGTTTTGTTTTTTTAATGTAAATATTACATAAATATACGTCCTCATAGAAGACAAATATTAAGATCTTTGCAGATCGCTAAACTACAAATCTTATCCTATTGAGTATTGAAGATGGCTGCACATGTCTTACACTATTCGAGGCATATATGTTGGAACCATACGTACAAAATGTAATGGCTTACATAAACTTACATACACACGTATACATGGCAAATTGCGACCATAATTTTGGTTGTTTCTTGAGAAAGGTTTGCAATTATATCCAATTCCTTTCCGCTCACCACTATCATTAAACGACATAGTAGACATTTCATAATGTTCTCGGAATCGTTTTTGAGAAAAGACATGATATCAGAAATCGGAATATCCTTCGGTCCTTGACCGTTAGGAGCTGCTGCTGCTGCTGCTGCTGCTTCGCCGCTGTTAAATGTATTGTATTAGTACAATGGACATCAATTATGCTTGGTTTAATCCTGTTTTTTACTTTAATCGTTGTCGTACTCTTCGCTGTACTGCACCTAACGCAAAACAGTCAATGCAGACAACAAATCTTTCTTGGAAGCGGAAGTATACACAAAATTCAGAAATCTGCAATTTGACATTACTAGATAACCTACTGCTGACGATATTAGGAATAGAGTAATACAAATAAAAAAACAACGGAAAAAGCGTGTATATCAACGGCGGGATTGACATTTCGAACAACCTGCCTAATAACTCTGAAGATAAGACACAATTGCCTTTTCTCGATGTTCGATTCAGTACTGTGATGAACAATAATTTTATATGGAGTATGTCTGGGCCAGAAATGTCTAGCGAAGTCTACGAAAATTACATTTCAAAAATGCAATGACTCACCAAACATCAACAGCAAAAGCACTCGCAGGGAGTGCACACTATGTAATCTGTAGGTTTGTTGATGCGTACAACGAATACCCTGTCAAGACCCGCTCTGCGTTATATGTACACAAACCGCGGGACAATATTTACTTCGTGATCGATAACATGAGTTGTTAGATGACAGAGCTAGGGCAAGGGAGCGGTGAAGGTATGTTCGTGTTGTTGCGTATAAGCGAGGACGAGGCGATGGATTGTTTTAGGAAAATATCCTTGCAGCACTTCGGACACGTGGACACGGATCGGGCGCACGACATGCAACAACACCCGTGAGTGCAAGGTTGGAAGATCACGTTCACTGGGTTAGTGGCACACAAGATGCACACGGCCACCTCTGACATCAGATTCATTTTTTTCTTTATTTTTTTTCGGGGAGCGACTACCTTGTTATTCTCTGTCAGTTTGCTTTTGGATAACGTCCTGATGCTTTTGGATAAGGTCCTGATTCAATGTTTCGGTCTTTTTCATCTCTTCTTGAAAGTCCTTCAATTCTGTTATCAATTGTGTTGATCTTTCTTTCTCTGCGAGCAGATCGTTAATTTCTTGTGTCAGCCGTGCAATCTCTGCTGTTTGGGTTTCGGTCTTTAATAACTCATTTTTCTATTGTCTGGATTCTGACCATTTTTGAGTCAAATGATATCACATCAGGTTTTGACCTAATTGTGAATTCAAATGTTGATGAATTTAATTATTTTTTACATTGTCTGGATTTTGCCATTTTGAATTCAACTGTTGATTACGGTAACGTTTTTTTTTTTTCCATTTTCTGGACTCGCCATTTATGGTTTGCAACTCCGTAAAAACAACTTTTATTCGTTTTTCCATTTTCTGGATTGACCGTATTACGGTTTATGATATTCATGGAGGTGAATAGAACTTAGTTTTATAGTTCGGATTCAAAATTATAAATTATTTTTAAAACTCAATGAAAAACTCGTTAAGCACCTCGTCGTCATTTCTCTTCGTTAATCACTACAAATGCGCGCAGGTGATTAGTGCATTAACGTCGATCAATGAAATATCGTTAAACGTCTATTTTTGTATCAAAACAGATTTTCAATTTTCGGTATGTTTCAAAATTAATCGATTTAAATTTCAAGAATCGGTTTCAACATTAGCGGTGCTGCTGCTGCTAACGCTACCGCCTCCGTCGTCATCGCTGCTGAGCCCGCTGCTGCTTCTGTTGATAATGATACTGCTTTCATCACCGAATCTGCTACTGTTGCTCGAAGGCGTCGGTCCATAATGACGTCTTATGCGTTTAATCGGCGGTGGTGTCGCCGAAGACCCGGTCTGAGTCCTCTTGCAAAGTGCTATTGAGATAGAGTCACGATTAAAATCAGAATCGCTGTCGTCGTCGTCGTCATCTTCTTCGTCGTCGCCGTCTTCATCTTTGTTTTCGCTGTGATACATCGAGAGATGTCAGTTGCATACAACTTTAGATGATCGAACGACAGAGGTTTGGTAAAGAGATCAGAACTCTCTCCTGTGAGCTGTAAGCTGGCGAACCACCCTTCTATCTTTGACGTTTCAGCGGTGGTCAATTCCGTGTTCTTGTCCAAGTGTCTGTCTATTCTTTCTCGCAGTAGAGCGCGAGCTCGTTGATTCATTTCTTGGATCTTCAACGCCAAGCCGCCCGCCTGCACCATGTCAATCTTCCCCAGTAGCACGCTCAGTTTGTCGTAGAATGCAGCGCGCTTTCTCATGAACGACTTTCCGTTGTTGTGATTGAGGAACCACAAAAAACTGTCGGGCATGTTTGTGTTCTTACTCGAGGCGATGAGGCGCTCGTGATCGTGCATCGCCATGGTGTACGACCGGTGAGTCACAGTCACGGGAGAGCATCGCATGCTGAATTTGTTGCACACGTATTGAGTGATGTCTAGTTCGTCTTCGGAGAAAATCGTCTGACAGATAGCGTCGCATTCGTGATCGAACTCGCAACTCTGATCTACCTTCGAACAGTTCTTCTGACCGTACACCCAGTTGTTGAGGGCGTGTGTCGTGCCGACGGAAGTCATATTGATTGGATGGTTGCGCGAACCTATATCCACTCCGAGTCCGGTTCCAAAGCGTCGTCGTCGTTTATCCCATCCCAAAATGCAAAGCCGTGTCTGCGTTGACTGTTTTGCGTTAGGTGCAGTACAGCGAAGAGTACGACAACGATTAAAGTAAAAATCAGGATTGAACCAAACATAATTTAGTTCTATAGTGTTCTTTATCCTAAGAATCATATTATCATTTTAATTTATAACCGATAGTATCCTTGTGTGACTGATTAAAACAAAAAGGACAATTGAGATTTTTTTTATTGGAGTTTTTTTTATTGATCAATACATGGCCAAGAGCATCCTTAAATTCCTGAGACGTTGAGACAGCATAGTGGACAGGGCAATAATCTTGACATCTTTATGACCGCTGCCCAGAGACTTCAGTAAAAAGCTGTTTTCGATCAACTGTCCCCTGGCTATGCACAACCCGTTGTCCAGAGCCTCGTGGGTTATTTGATCGACGGCCAAATGTTGAGCCACCGATTTCCTAGCAGCGCTTAGAGAACTCTCCTCGCATGTGATCCCACTCGCTCTCGACCGGTTCCGCAGTTCTTTCTTCATGTACAGATATACGCTCTGAGCCAGCGTCCGCTTTGACACTTCAGAATCTGTTGGTCAGAATCTGTTGGGGTGAATGTGAGGCCTTGTCGTACAGGGCGTCTGATTTTGAAGAGTTCGTCTAGTTGTTTGTGACACATGTAGACACACCACTGTCGATGTTGTTAGCGGAATCAGACGCCCGCCTCGCACATTCACTTCTCGAGACAAGTCGCACATTCACTTATTTAGGAAAGAGCTGGTGTTCACAAAAACAGAGTTGATTTGGTTTGATAAAAAAATTTACACCCATGGGCGACAATCACATTTTACAGTTATGAAGTGGCAACAGATCAGACTTAGGTATACATATCTTAACTCTCAACTCTCTATCTTAAACATCTGCGGAGGTAGGTAAGAGTTTAACACTTGAATACAGTTGACTCACACATTCACTATGCAATTCGTCTTCTTACACCTAACAGCCACATCTGTTACATCTGAATCTAACACTTGAGTTCAACACTTGAGTTCAGTTGACCGTCGAGACAAAGTCACAAATTCACTACAGGTATCACAAGAGTTCAGTTGACAGGTACTCGGATGTGTCGTTTTGTTACCCACATCTATTACATCTTACCTCACAGCCACATTTATTACATCTTAACTCTATTCTGACAACACTCCAGGTGTAGCAGCAATAAGAGTACAACTCTTATGTGGTAGCGGACAAGAGTTCTGTTGACAATTGAGACAAAGTCGCACATTCACTAGCAGCAGTCAAGTATGTGCAATTCGTCTTGTTAAACCTCACTTCCTGAGCGGGGTTTGATAATCGTAAACGAAAGGTGCAATTAATCGGTCTATTATAGACGTTAAGAGTGTGTGATGGGTTTGACCTTCTTTCAACATCATGATGACGTCGTACAACGCCATTGAAAAATTCAACAAGTAAAATGCAAGGCATGCCTGGTTAGCTCCGTTTTTACGTTCTTTGAATTTTAGAAAAGGTGAAGTATCGCCGAAAATAGGTCGACGTCTCTTTACTAAGAGAGATACGTTCTTCTCGCTGCTGTAATTTGAAAAGAAGAGTATGCTCGCAAGTATCCGCTCTGCTGCGTTGACTTTTAACATGAGCATACAAGTGTTGACACACTCCTTCAAATTTTTGAGACTCCTCAGCGTTGATTTGTAAAATGAAACGTTGCTAGAAAAAGAGAAATAAATATTCTGAACCGCGTCTACGGCCAGTTGTGTTAATGTGTGACTTTGAGTCGGCGTTAGGCGGATTGTGAACTCTTGCCTACGAGTCTTACTTTTTACTTTGTCTACGTAATTGTATCCAACGTGCAACGTACTCCGAGGTGACCCATATGTTACACCAACAGATTCTGAATAGGAGATGTAGTTGAATATAAAGTTGAGACCTTGTCGTACAGGTCGTCTGATTTTGAGTTCAGATGAAAAATAATAATTGAGTTTACAATAGTAACCCCTTCAAACATTGAGTTAAGAATCTGTTGGGGTGAATGTGAGACCTTGTCGTACAGGTCGTCTGATTTTGAGTTCAGAATCGGTAGCGTTATTCGACAAAGTCTCACATGTAACGGGTATAGTTCATAATCGGTTGATATCTTGGTCAAAAGCGTACATTGGTGCCCGTAAAATCGACTGTCATTGAGACCGATATCAACAATTCGGTTTCATTGATAACAAGTATCTTGTCAGAGTTACTCTTAGGTGAGAATTTGATTACGATCACCTCACGCCTCAATTTGTTTGTTCAACCGTATAATTTCGTCTTCTTGTTTTTTCAGTAATATCGATAAGTCATTACTCTTTTCACTCATTTGGGTTTCGAGAGCAGTTTTCTCTTGCTGGAGGCGAGAGACATCTTGCTGGAGTCCATCTCTCGTTTGTGTCTCTTGTAACCCACGTGTCATCAAGAAATGAATCGATACGTCATCGACTACGGGTTGTGGAAGACCAACAAACACCCTCTATTTTTATTCGACCCCGTTAAGCATTTTAATCAAGCAGAACAAGTGTGTAAAGATTTGGGAAATAATTCGTTAGCCGTGTATGACGAAGACAAAAGAGCGTTTCAATGCATCCCGCGTTCGGAAGCGATTAGAAACGCTCTCACGTTCGCTGGTCCGTACGAACCTTCCTTTTTCATGGACATAGATCACGCTAACGGGTATTTGCATGGGTCTCTCTGCGCGCATGCAATTGTAAGTTAAGACTTCCTTGTCGTACAGTGCTAACAGATTCCAGACAATCGTTAATGCAATTCTACACAAGACATATATCTCTACATTTTGCATAAGTCGAGATGACCTGCACCAATACTATACATCTTGAATGTGCCACACACTACAGAGTTCAGAATCGTATCGTAACTTGTCATTATCGTATTCAATAGTCTTGCTGCGTTGAGTTGAGTGTCGTTGAGTTAATCTTCTTCGGTCCGACGAGTCAATATTCGAGTGGCGTTGAGTTAATCTTCTTCGATCCGACGAGTCAATATTCGAGTGGCGTTGAGTTAATCTTCTTCGGTCCGACGAGTCAATATTCGAGTGGCGTTGAGTTAATCTTCTTCGGTCCGACGAGTCAATATTCGAGTGGCGTTGAGTTAATCTTCTTCGGTCCGACGAGTCAATATTCGAGTGGCGTTGAGTTAATCTTCTTCGGTCCGACGAGTCAATATTCGAGTGGCGTTGAGTTAATCTTCTTCGGTCCGACGAGTCAATATTCTTCGAATGTTTTTTAGTGTAGTTGATTCTTTTACGTTTTGCTTTGTTGTTGCTACTACATGGCAAATTGAAAAATCTACAAACTAAAACCAGTAGGTAACTCTTTGGCGTGGGAAGAACCAGTCGCGTCGTCCACCTAATCTGCATTCGATTCAGATGAAACCAAAATTAACATTATAAGATCATACAACGTGCTGAAGCAAATATACGATTCTTTGGTAGAAAAAGATAGGTTGAGTCGATATTACAACCTGAAAATAAAATATAACAATATAAAAATTAAACAACTTCTCAACGCCATTAATCCTCCACCTCCCGCGCCAATGTACGCTTTAGGCCAAGATATCAACCGATTATGAACTTTACCCACCGCGGTTGAGAGCTGCTGTTCAGAGAGAGTGGTGCAGGTCACTGAATAGAGAGTTAAGATGTGCAGGTCTTCTGATTCTGAAAACCTTAGGGTTTGTAGTTAAGACTGAATAGAGAGTTAAGATGTGCAGGTCACTGAATAGAGAGTTCTGAATAAAGAGTTAAGATGTGTAGGTCTTCTGATTCTGAAAAGATGTGCAGGTCACTGAATAGAGAGCAACGCTACTAAGCTGATCGACGACGCCGTATCGTCGACATGTCGTCGCTTCTTCTTAGACGGCGGCGGACCGATGTCGTTGTCCTCCTCGTTAACACGCATCGACCAGAAATTCTGTTCGCTGACATCCTTGGAAGAGTAGTTCACCAATCTCGATGCTGCTTGACTTCAATGCAATAGTTTATAAGTTTGCTTTGAAACGAGTTGTTTCATTGTATAGTTTTAAGTTTGCTTTGAAACGAGTTGTTTCATTGTATAGTTTTAAGTTGCTTTGAAACGAGTTGTTTCATTGTATAGTTTTAAGTTGCTTTGAAACGAGTTGTTTCATTGCATAGTTTTTAAGTTTGCTTTGAAACCGTTGTTTCTCCTGGCTATAGATTTTTAAGTTAGTTATAAGGTTTGGAAACGAGTTGTTTCTAAATTGCAGCTAGTTATCATTTTTATCATTTATCATTTGCCTACAAATCTAGTGGAATACTGCCTTCTTGAAAGTTAGTGTCTATACTTTACCTACCCTTATTATCTAGAGCGATGACAAGACCATTTCTACATATAAGAGCTATGACAATCATCTTGCAACCGTGACGTGGTCTCCTATAAATACCTGCCAAATCACAGGGGTGTAATTGACACACACGAAGTAACGCGCGAAAAGCTGTGACGTAAGCTATCAATCGGCGTCGTTATCGACACATGCGTCATCTTAATCACAAATACTCAATAGGATAAGATTTGTAGTTTAGCGATCTGCAAAGATCTTAATATTTGTCTTCTATGAGGACGTATATTTATGTAATATTTACATTAAAAAAACAAAACAAAATTTACATTGTTTTATTTTTAACAAACGTACATTACATTATTTAACAAATGTACATTACATAGTGTGCACTCCCTGCGAGTGCTTTTGCTGTTGATGTTTGGTGAGTCCTCTTACAGCTACAGATTCTTGGCGGCATGCTTCGGAAGACCGTTTGATGAGACACCCAACAATGCAACTCTCTGGTGTTGGATGAGTTAATGAACAGGTACAACAGAGAAGCGAAGAAGGATGTGACTTCAGTTCAATTTTTATTTTAGGAGTAAAACAAACATACACTACTACAGAACATACACGCACACGAATAACAGATACAGAATTCTCAGTCCACACGCACACGAATTACATAGAGACTTTTTCAGCCAGAACTTCAGTTCCATTTTTATTTTAGGAGTAACATAAGAGTCTGCACACATGTCTTAGGTTGACTTGATTTCTAATGTTAACACAATTTATATACTGTACATAACACCTCCATCACACACACATACACAAGTTACATACACTACAGACTCACACACAACAGTTCCATTTTAATACACACACACAAGTTACATACAACAGGAAGAGGTTCAACAGGAAGAGTTCGTTTACAATTGTAAGTTTAAAATTTTGTACACATTCAACATCTTAAATATTACATCTTAAAAATTAGTACACATCTCAGCATTCACACACATGTAGAATAAACACATTCACACACATGTAGAATAAACACTTGACATTTCATCTTATCACGTGAGTCACATCCTTTCTTCTTCCAGCTTGCAACAACAACACCAAACTTAAAGTTGACCCTCGGACGAGACTATTTTATAAACAAACAGTTGAATTGAGACTCATCTTTCTCTCTATCCTACCTGAGACACATCTTTATCTACACCCTACCTGGGTTTGTCGTCACCAACTGTAAGTTGTGTGCGGCGTACTCGTTTAAAACCTAGGTGTCTGAATGTAGTGACTCTATTTTTATTGGTGGCTCACAACGCGGTGTCCAAGTTAATATTTTTGATGATCTTAAATAGCGTTACGCCGAAGACCGTATTTTTATCACCTGTAATATAGTTTAAAAAGGCAAACGTGACGATGACAACTTTGGTGAATGTGAGACCTTGTCGTTATGAATATCACAGTTGCATTGCCTGACGCATCCACAATCCATAGCTGGGGTGTCTCCACGACACATAAGTTGCATTGCATAAGTTGTGTACGACAAACGTTCATCGTCACGTTAGACTTTGTCATGTGAGTCGACGTTCCAATCTGTACACTTGATATTTAACTGCATCACATATTAAGCATTCGTATATCCGGTTGAACACACACTGGAAATATTTCACGTTGGTGTCGATGACGTTTGTTTCTTCGACAGTTTGCCCGTAGCCGATTCTGCGCCGTTCCTCTTTTGATTTGTTGCATGCTTGGATGGATATGTTGCTGACGTAATCTTTAATTGTTTTGTTTTTCGTTTCGTAAGGCCAGATCAAAACCTTCGACATGCATGAAAAAATCAATCATCAAACAAATGAAGAAATGTCTCCGTATGAAAGACTGAATGGGAATGTATCGGACAGTAAGAGTAAAATAAAATGTTAAGTCCGTATTTATTGTTTATTTTTCACCAGTACAATTTGACTTCATTTGTCAACTCGGTCATGGATGTGTGTGAGAATCGATCTCAAAGCATTCGTCAACGACAGAACATCGGACACGAACAATTGCATCCTTCGAAACGATCATCCCGTTGTCGTTAAAACGATAGAGTGCGTCAACAGGATCATCGAACGACGTCGTAAAACAAATCTATACACACTCAACCGAGAAAATGAAACTAAATTGAACGACAGTCACGAATCGGTTCTGAATAACGATTTGAAAGATATCATTGTGCCGTTGTTACGTACATTTAGAGATGTTTTGTTAATTTAAATGTCTTTGTGTATTAAAGATGAAACAAAATATATCAGTGTATTATTTTTACCATATGGGTTTACTTTTGTAATTGAGAGATTGCTCTCGTTTTCGTGTACGGCTTCGTATGACGAGTCAAGAGCAGTTTCTCGTGAATTATGTGATTGCATGTGTGGTTGAATTATTTAATTGCATGTGTGGTCTTTCATATGCACGGGTTCGTTTACCGACATGACAATTAAATACGATCTAAAATGACAGACATGGATCAAAGTACATCACGCAGATGCAAATGTCAACAAGCAAGAAGAGAAGTCTCTTTAGTAAGTAAGACGTCGCTCACATGTGAACACACAACTGAACTCACGCCTCCTGGCGTCTGGCCTGCGATTGAACTTAAATAAGGTCTGTAAATATAAATTCAATAATCTATTCAAACCTTTAGTGCACGAAGTGTGAAGAATTCCGTCCGTCACTGGACCTAGTGAACATCCCGTCAATTATGTGATCGTGTGTGATGAGTAGCAACGTGTGAATACCGAACGAGCGTGCACAGTGTACCGCTCTGAATTAGTAAGTGCGTCATGTTCTGAGAAGAGTGTATGTCGTACATTATACTTAAATCGTTTTTCAAGTGTACGTTTTTTGGACTCGGAGAGAACTCTATTCAGAATCTGTTCTATCCGGCGGAGTATACAGATTGGAACGTCGACTCACATGACAAAGTCTAACTTGACGACGACTACTTTACCTTCGATCAATAACATGTACAACACTAGAGTTCAAAATCTTATCTCAACGTAGGCAAGAGTTCTACATCTTATCTTCAAATATTCATAGGCAAGAGTTCAAATGAATTTATAATAGTACCTCATGAAAAACACACGAATGGTTGACTTTGTCTTATATATCGACCGATTCTGAGACGCATGAAAAACACAAAATTGAATTTATAATAGTAACTCCTGAAAAAGTAAAATTGAATTTATAATAGTACCCCTTAGAGTGTAAATGAAATACACTGTAGACAAATTTCATTGGTGAATGCGTGACTTTGTCTGCAATGTAGACCGATTCTGAGACATTCACCTCAGAGTAGGTTGCACGTTGGACGGTGCGTCTAGACCAACAATGCAACTCTCTAGTTGCTCTTAATGCTTGTAAGATTTTGTACACTCCGCTGTTAGGTAGGCAAGAGTTCACAATCCGTCTAACGCCGACGCAGAGTCACACATGCAACGTACTCGGTCTAGACTTCATACGGTTCGAGGTCTCTTTATGTTTTCTTTTTCGCCTGCGTGAACTGGAATGGAAAAACAGTCATCGTTAGAATGATATTAAAGGCAAATCGAGATAATAAAGACTCGATAAGAAAAAGCAAAAAGGCAAATCACAAAAAAAAAGGCAAACTCACGTGTGTCCGTGCAATTCAGCAGCGTGTAGTAGGATTCTCCCATGGAGTTCATGCGCTCGTCGGGCGTATCGGCACATGCCTTGTTCCTGATAGCCGTCGCGACTTTTTTCATCTCTTCTTCTTTCTCCTTGTCTTTGGAAATCGGCGTGACGTCCAACAGATATGTGAACAGGGCTTTGTCGCTTAAGGGTTTTCCGGCAGCAATTGCGGCGGTGGCGGCATCGCTTAACAGTATTTTCCTGTATTCCTTCAGTTGTTTTTCGAGTACGATTCGCAGAGGTTTCTTCTTGGCAGTTTTAGAGACGAATGCGGATCCCAGGTTGCGAACGATACTCTCCGTGTCGCACATCTCGATGCCTGAAAAATTAAAAAGTAAGATAATCACTGGGACAAAAACGTGCCAACACCTGGAATTAACAAATTAAAATAAATAACGAGCGCGTGTAATATATGTTGTTTGACACGCGTGTATTGAACGAAATTGTTCAATACTAACCTGTTCGATGAAGAGAGGATCATTGGTGACCTGCATGAAGTAACAATCTGGATTGTGGTATATGTGTTCTATTAAGGGATCGCCTTTACGCCAGTTTCTCAGCGAAAGACCACAATGATAGCACCTCACGTTGTCACCCACACCTGTAAGAGTAATAATAGAGGTAGTAAATGTTGAAAAATAGACGTAATAAATGTTGAATCATTAATATTGCCAAAAATATTGTTCAACCAATATATAAAAGGAATATTACCCAAGTAATAAAATCCAACTTTGGCTAGATTTGCAGGCGTCTGTTCCACGCGAAGTAGTATAAACACATTTGTTATCGACGAATCCAATTCGAAGAACAAAGTACTTCACAAACAAAACAGGTTCTGCATATTGAATTTTTATTTCGACGACGATACGCTAACGTCCTATACCGACACGACTATACCTCAACAACACGGAGCGTTTCAGATTAAATTAATCGATACTCCTTTTTCGGAAAGCGACATAGTGTTCCACTTCTCTCAAGAGCGTCGACTGGCTGTTTTTCAATTTGTGCAACGAATCCGCTTTCAGCTTAAAAACACGATTCAACAATTCATTCTCGGGTATGATAAAGTTGTCGTTCGTTTCAACTTTGCTAGCAGAGTCTTCCTGAGTCTCGAATTCCATGTTTGTCTTTTGTTGTTATTCTTCTTGGTGGTATGCGATGGTTCAACTGTTTCTGATAACTCTTCACTTCGATGTCGAGATTGTCAGCCACTAACAATTCGGAGACACAGTGACAGCCAAACCCGTTTATCTCACATATTCGCTAACGTGTGACAAGGACATCGTCATTCGCTTCTGACTGCTACTAATATTCCCGGTGTTGTTTGATTGTTAATTTTGTAGCATGGTTTTAAATGAATCTGTATCTGAAATTGTAACTGCTTGAAGACAGAAAAAACAATTGTATGTAAGCTTCTTGAACAAGACAGAGCGATCACTTACCGTTTTCAGAATGCTGTTGCGTCGCGTCGTCCTCGCATCTTCCTTTCTTGTGTGTCAGTAATAAATATTTTAACCGCTGTTGAGTTTTATTTTCTTTTAGATTTTTTTTTTCTGCACTGAAGAACCGTAACAAGACAATTACTACGTGACGCTTCTTCAAGCTCGACCCCATTATTTTACTTACCTAAATCGCTCTTGTTTAGAGGTCGATGCTTCTTGTTTTTTTGGCATCCCTCCCAAAACAAAGGTTTCATTTTTTAGCTAGGATTTAAGGATAAAGTTAAGATTTAAAACAAATAATAACAAGCCAGTTTATTATCAGAATCATGCACTCTCCTCTCTTTACATTCGAGACGTTGGTGAATGCGTGACTTTGTCTGCAACGTAGACCAATTCTGAGACGATTTTGGATACGATGCTTCTAACAAACGCATCTCTCGCTTGTGTATCTTTCACTGACAGAAGTTCTTCATTGGGGGTCAGCTCCGTTATCGACAAGGTGGGTCTGTATACTAGAGCTCCTGCTTGATCTGACGGATCTGTTTCGAAGGTTTCTTCATCTCCGTACGTAATCATACGTCTTTCACTCCGACGATGTGATTGCTCTTAATGCCTGTAAGATTTTGTACACTCCGTAGGCAAGAGTTCACAATCCGTCTAAACACAACTGTAACATCTGCTTTGTCATGTGAGTCGACTTTCCAATCTAGACCAACAATACAATTCTCTAGTTCTTAATGCTTGAGTCCAACAATGCAACTCTCTATTGCATTGCTGTGTGTACTATCTCAACTTTATATTCAACTACATCTCCTATTCAGAATCTGTTGGTGTAACATATGGGTCACCTCGGTGTACGTTGCACGTTGGATACAATTACTTAGACAAAGTAAAAAGTAAGACTCGTAGGCAAGAGTTCACAATCCGTCTAACGCCGACTCAAAGTCACACATTAACACAACTTATCTTCGAGAGACAGAGACACGATATGTTCATTGGGGGTGTGGGCCTTGCGGAACGCAGTGCGCGTCCGTCGCAACGTGATGGACGATTCGTTTCTGCCCTCCTTTCCAGTTCCGTTGAACCTAGTGTTGAAACAAGAAGAGAGATACAGCGACAGTTTTAAAGACCTAGAGTACTACAGGTTGTTCAAAGAGAGTTTCGTTAATACCATCCAGACCTACGCCGAAGAGATGAGTGCTGTTAAAAGTAAATTGAAAGGTTCGTTGAAATCAGAGCAACTAGTAGCTTCCGATAGTCGACCCTTTTCCGTGGCGACAAAAGATATAACTGCAACCCTCGACACTCTGAATCCGCTGGGCGATCCAACAGACTTAGTACTGAGTAAAACCGACCTGGATAATATAACGAAACAATCGTATACAAATTTGTTGTATTTTCCGTTGACCATGTACGACAATTAAGGACAAGCCAGGACAACGTGACTCACCTCACCGTGAGTGAGTGACGCAAGCGCCTCCCGTTAGTTAGCCCTCAGCTCGGCGGGTTTAAAAAGTCATGGATTTGTTATTCAACGATCTGTTTTTGAGTAGTGAAAATGAAGAGACCGATACGACATCCAACACTACAGATTCCGAAACCTGCACCGCCACGAGTAGTAGCAGTAGTAGCAGCACTGGTAGCACCAGCTGCAGCAGTAGTTGTAGGAGTCTCAGTTGCAGTAGCAGTAGTAGTAGCACCAGCAATGACACCGACAGTTTTAATGATGGTGGCACCACTAGCAGCGGCAGCGTTATTATCAGTAGTACTAGTAGCAACAACAAAGCAAAACGTAAAAGAATCAACTACACTAAAAAACATTCGAAGAATATTGACTCGTCGGACCGAAGAAGATTAACTCAACGCCACTCGAATATTGACTCGTCGGACCGAAGAAGATTAACTCAACGCCACTCGAATATTGACTCGTCGGACCGAAGAAGATTAACTCAACGCCACTCGAATATTGACTCGTCGGATCGAAGAAGATTAACTCAACGCCACTCGAATATTGACTCGTCGGACCGAAGAAGATTAACTCAACGCCACTCAACTCAACGCAACAAGACTATTGAATACGATAATGACACTATAGAACAAGACACGAAATTACAAAAGTTACTATCTGATGAAAATTTGTTTATGTTCAACAAAGAAGATGAAGCTTGCAGCACTGCACGACATCTCTCGATGTATCACAGCGAAAACAAAGATGAAGACGGCGACGACGACGACGACAGCGATTCTGATTTTAATCCTGACTCTATCTCAATAGCACTTTGCAAGAGGACTCAGACCGGGTCTTCGGCGACACCACCGCCGATTAAACGCATAAGACGTCATTATGGACCGACGCCTTCGTGCAACAGTAGCAGATTCGGTGGAGAGTTCAACACTTGCACGAGTACAGTTGACTGATGAGACAGAGTCGCACATTCACTAGCTTGTGCAATTCCACCTCATGTTACACCTCACGCCACATCTACTACATCTTAACTCTATTCTACATCTTATCTTCAAATATTCATAGGCAAGAGTTCAAATGATATAAATTGTGTTAACATTAGAAATCAAGTCAACCTAAGACATGTGTGCAGACTCTTATGTTACTCCTAAAATAAAAATGGAACTGAAGTTGTGGCTGAAAAAGTCTCTATGTAATTCGTGTGCGTGTGGACTGAGAATTCTCTGTAAATTCCTAACATACTACAACTAACTATCAGTGTCAGGTGACAATGTTATGTAAATTGTGTACAAGGGTAATGTTATGTAAATTGTGGTTATGTAAATTGTGTACATTTATAAATGTAAAAAAAAAAAAAATACTTTATATTTCCTTGGTGGTTTTATGACAAGACGAATAATGTGCAAATTTTTGAAACTCCTCAGCGTTGATTTGTAAAACGAAACGTTGCTAGAAAAAGAGAAATAAATATTCTGAACCGCGTCTACGGCTTCGTTGAAATATAGTTCTGTCATCGTTTTTTTATCAGAGTTATCATCGCCGATCGATGCCTTCCATGCCTTCATAAGCTCTTCGATGTTTTTGACCAAAACTATTATTTTCTTATTTTCATCTTCGTTATGAGGAATAACTTTTAATAGTTGATTTAAGGTAATTTCTTCGTTCGGGTTGGCGTCTTTGTCCAGGTTGATGTTGCCGACTGCAGTTCCTGTTTCGCTTATACCGATATCAACGAAAGAGAAGCGCGGATTATTCGTGGCGCTGGTCAATTTCTTAACTCTGTATTCAGTGACCTGCACATCTTAACTCTCTATTACAGTGATTTTATGATAGTATCCCATATCCCAAGAGTTCTTTGACACTTCAGAATCTGTTGGTCAGAATCTGTTCGGGTGAATGTGAGGCCTTGTCAAACATCAACAGCAAAAGCACTCGCAGGGAGTGCACACTATGTAATGTACATTTGTTAAATAATGTAATGTACGTTTGTTAAAAATAAAACAATGTACATTTTGTTTTTTTTTTTTTATGTAAATATTACATAAATATACGTCCTCATAGAAGACAAATATTAAGATCTTTGCAGATCGCTAAACTACAAATCTTATCCTATTGAGTATTGAAGATGGCTGTTTTTGTCATCGGCTCTTCTCGCTGCGTGAATTGATCATTCTCTGTATCTAATTCGTTATTACGTTGTTGGAGTTGTTCGTATTCATTTTGCATAAGATCGATCTTGTTTTTATTTTCAGATAATTCTGCGTTCAGTCGGTCTTTCTCTTGGATTATCTCTCGTATATTTGCATTAACTTCTAAGAATTTCTTATCTACATCTTTGTATATCGTCATTATTTGTTGTACTTTGGCAGATGACTTTTCAATTTCTTTCCTTAATTCAGATTTTTCTTCTTCGTGTTTAGTTTGTTGATTTTGTAATTCATCCATGTGCTTCTTTGTAGAATCGGCTAACTCTTAAATACACACAGTGTAAATACAAACAGTGCAAATACACACAGTGCAAATACACACAGTGCAAATACACACAGTGTAAATACAAACAGTGCAAATACACACAGTGCAAATACACACAGTACTGCAAATACACAGACACAATGCAAATAAAATAAATACACACAGCGCTGCAAATACACACAATAACTTCATACACAGTGCAAATACACACAGTGCAAATACACACAGTGCAAATACACACTATGTGCTAAAATACACACTATGTGCTAAAATACACACTATGTGCTAAAATACACACTGTGCTAAAATACACACTATGTGCTAAAATACACACTATATGCTAAAATACACACATAGTGCTAAAATACACACAGTGCTTACACACAGTGCAAATATATAGTGCTAAAATACTACAATTAGCACATAGTGCTAAAATACATAGTGCTAAAATACTACAATACACACATAGTGCTAAAATACATAGTGCTAAAATACACAATGCTGCAAATATACACAGTGCTACAATGCTGTAAATACACAGTGCAAATACACAGTGCCAAATACACACACAGTGATAAAATACACACATACAGTGCTAAAATACACACATACAGTGCTAAAATACACACACACAGTGCAAATACACAATCCAAATACACACACACACACAGTGCTAAAATACACAGTGCTAAAATACACAGTCAAAATACACAGTGCAAATACACAGTGCAAATACACACAGTGCAAATACACAATCCAAATACACACACACACACAGTGCTAAAATACACAGTGCTAAAATACACAGTCAAAATACACAGTGCAAATACACAGTGCAAATACACACAGTGCTCTCTAGTTGCTCTTAATGCTTGTAAGATTTTGTACACTCCGTAGGCAAGAGTTAACAATCCGTCTAAACACAACTGTAACATCTGCTTTGTCATGTGAGATGCAACTCTCTAGTTGCTCTTAATGCTTGAGTCCAACAATGCAGCTATTCAGAACACTTATTCTATCATGGCATTTTTCATGGTTCTTTGTTTTACTAGTTTCTGTCACTTTGATTTGGCATATGTCAATAACAATACCATCTTCGAATGATTTGGTATGTATCAATAACAACCCCCCCCTATCGATAGCTTATGTTATCGAAAAATCGCGCGCTGCTTCTTGGGATTTTTCGCGTGTGTCGTCAACGACACCACCCCTGACAGCTTACGTCACCGAAACGAGACTCGATCGTGCCGAATCCAATAATGGCAAGGTTTTGAGTGATTTGGCATGTCTCGATAACAACACCCTTCCCCTGATAGCTTACGTCACAGATTTTGATTAAAACAATGATTTGGCACGTGTCGATAACGACGCTGATTGATAGCTTACGTCACAGCTTTTCGCGCGTTCCTTCCTGTGTGATTAACACAACGCCCATGATTTGGCTTGTCACTTTGTCTCAGAGAATGCTGCAGATGTTGTGTGAATATGAGACTTTGTGTCAGTGGTGTAGAATATAATGTACGTTAGGCGAACGTACATTGTTTTTGATACGATGAATGGATCGAAAAAGAAAGAATCAAGATCACTGTGGACGTGTGTTGACTCAACACACGTCCGAGCATTGCATAGTTGTATTGAGATTACGAAGATCTCGAAGGTACAACAAATCAGACTCTTTATTCCGAATCTGGTGTCACTACATGTCACACATGTCCAACACTAGAGAGTTGCAATCTTCGAACAGTCACGTTAGCTTTGTCATGTGAGTCGATGTTCCAATCTGTACACTCTGCTGTTAGGGAAGAACAAAGTCATGTGAGTCTCCAAGTGTTGGATGTGTGTGACATGTAGAGACACCCCATAGAGAACAACAAATTAGACTATATTCAGAAAAAGTTCAACACTATTCAGAATATGTTCAATCTGTTCGTAGTATGTGTTATGTACAGATCCCCATGCAGATCCGGAACCTACTCTGTCTCTTTGGCGTTCCCCTCAGAGAGACTTGCAAATTTTCAATGTCCGACGACCAACGCCAACAGATTCTTCCTGAAGATTCCTTACAGTGAAGATTCCAAGATTCCTTAATAAATGTTTCCTGAAGATTCCTAAAAGTAACATATGTGTGAGATTCGCGGGGTACATCAATGTGTGGTCAGGTCAAAAAACTACATTCATACAAATCTTATACTATACTTCCAGAGTTTCAACGAATTGATTGGAAAGCGCTCCTCCTTCGTTGTTGCTGCATATTCCAAAACTTTGAGAGGCTTCGACGATAAAGTGGATGGCGAGCAATATTTTTCCCAGGGTACTTTTGACTTGGACATTTACGAACCTGAGCACGGGATGGAGAAACGTTTCCGAAATATCGATCAGCAAGATGCGGACACTCGAGATCGACCAGGCGCCTGCTGACAACCGTGTCCACGAAAGGTTTGATGATCTTGTGTATCAAAACGATTACTGACTGTTCTATCTCAGAATTAGTTTTAGAGTTCACCATGGCATTGACGAAGAGTTTGACAGGGAGCATGATAGGAGAGTACCATTCGTATTTGCGTCCAGCTGCTATTTTCGATTCTATCTTCGTCTTCGACATGAACAATATTTTATCAGCACTGCAACACTAAAAAACAACACATTCGTCACGAATGAACAGAATGTGTTTCAGAAGCAGGACGTCGAGAAGAAAAGCAGAATCATGTAATGGTGAAGGAGATCGACGGATCCGAAATATTGTTCTTGGAACCTATGTTGTCGTTGAGCGATCTCGAACATGGATGGAAAGCGAAGGCGATTACGAACCCCAACAAGTTATTCTATAAGACAACAGTCAACATTTTAAGAAGCAATAAGATCGTTATCGGTCCTTGCGAGATGACGTTTAATCATTTTCATTGGCTATGGAAACAACTCCTCACGTCCTCTCACAGGGCTATGAGTTGGACGAGGAAGATGCAGATGCACAATGAAAAATGAATTATTAAATGTAACAACATTATCCTGCTTTAAGACTCAGGATAATGTTGTTACATGGTTAATAATTAATTTTTCCATTGTGTGGATTCTGACTGACCATATGTTAATATTCATTTTATTTTTCCATTGTCTGGATTATGAGTCAAATGTTTTGAGTCAAATGTTAATTCATTTTATTTTTCCATTGTCTGGATTATGACCACGAGTCACAATTTTCAAATATTAATTAATTTTGTTTTCCATTCTGATGACAGAGTCACAATTTTCTTATTCATTTCTCCATTGTCTGGATTTTGACCAGAATGTGATATCACATCTTTAATAACTCATTTTTCTATTGTCTGAATTCTGACCATTTTTGAGTCAAATGATATCACATCAGGTTTTGACCTAATTGTGAACTCAAATGTTGATGAATTTAATTATTTTTTACATTGTCTGGATTTTGCCATTTTTGAATTCAACTGTTGATTACGGTAACGTTTTTTTTTTTTTTTTTCCATTTTCTGGACTCGCCATTTATGGTTTGCAACTCCGTAAAAACAACTTTTACTCGTTTTTCCATTTTCTGGATTGACCGTATTACGGTTTATGATATTCATGGAGGTGAATAGAACTTAGTTTTATAGTTCGGATTCAAAATTATAAATTCTTTTGAAAACTCAGTGAAAAATTCGTTACACGCGAGGCACTTCGCTAAATTTTATATCGTCTGTTAAATTATTGGCGTAAGTTCTAAGCTTAAGAAATACATTGTGCATCAAATTAATATTTTTCAAATCGTACTCGAACACAATGTAGATCGATTTTAAAAATTTAGATTTGGTCACACTGTTATTGATGTTGTTATACAATGTGTGTTCGAGTCGCGTATTGAAATCTACGAGATACTCCTTCATGGCGTCGTCGATCGATCTTGTTTTTATTTTCAGATAGTTCTGCGTTCAGTCGGTCTTTCTCTTGGATTATCTTTCGTATATTTGCGTTAACTTCTAAGAATTTCTTATCTACATCTTTGTATATCGTCATTATTTGTTGTACTTTGGCAGATGACTTTTCAATTTCTTTCCTTAATTCAGATTTTTCTTCTTCGTGTTTAGTTGGTTGATTTTGTAATTCATCCATGTGCTTCTTTGTAGAATCGGCTAACTCTTGACTAAATAAACTTATTTCATTAATTTTAGCGTCTACGTTCTGGAATCTAAACTGAATTTCCGTGCCTGTTCATACAATTTACTTTGCATTTCTAACACACACGTTTGGATAAACAAATCTCCGATATCGATGAGAGACTGCAACGCGACATCGAACGGAGTGTCGAAGTCACTGGGATATACTTTTTAATTCGTCAATCTCTGTAGTTTTATTAAGCGGTTTTTTTTTTGAGATTCTCTAGCGATGTGTTCATCTGTGCAATCTTAAAATCATTATTCTTTATAGTTTTTTTCACATATACTTAATTTATTTGTCTTTTCACTTAATTCGGTGCTAAGGCTTGTCACTGTGTTGCAAGAAGAAGCCATGCGCGTCGAAATCGCACACGTAGACAACCTGTTGGACGCCACGCTCGGCCGGAAGAGGATTGGAATTGCGACCAATCAAATACTGAAATTCGCAACTCTTTCTACAGAGGAGATCAACGAGACCAAAAGGGAACGATTGTACCTCGTATCGAGCATGACAGATATTGTACCCGAGAATCAGTTGCTCTCTCTAGCCAACGAGGAAATCCTGAATCCTACAAGCCGTGTTAGCCGAATTGAAACTTTGAGTCAGTGTCTAAAATAAAACATGTACTTCTAACGAACCTTTTATTCACACTCCAAAAAAAAAAAAAAAAAAAAATAACACTATAGATTTATTAATCACATTACAGGTAGCACCTAAAACACCAATCTTTGACCTGCACGAGTGGGGTCCGTGATTTCGCGTCTCGGTGCAAGAATAACTCGCTGGCCTGTGCTCTAATTTCGTAGCCCGTGTATGAGGTATACGGATGTGCAATTGTTACACCTCACAGCCGCTCGGATGTGCAATTGTTACACCTCACAGCCACACTCTCAGCCACATTTATTACATCTTAACTCTAGAGGTAGGAAAGAGTATTACATCTTAACTCTATTTTGGGATCCAACATTGATCTCGACATCAATTGTGCAGTTATCGACATGTAGCAGCAGTCAGTTGCTCGGATGGGCACGACATCTTTTTGCAAACGAACAGATGAGACAAAGTCAAACATTCACTAGCAGCAGTCAGGTACTCTGATGTGCAATTCGTCTTGTTACACTCATAACATCTGAACTCTAGCAATTCGTCTTGTTAGTTGTCGACATGTCACGACATCGTCTTCTTACACCTCACAATCTACTACATCTCCACATCTACTACATCTTAACTCTAAGTAAATGTGTGACTTTGTTTCAACAGTCAACTGAAATTCTACTATATGTACATAACCCGAGATTCATGTACATAACCCGAAATTAATCTTATCTTATCACTTGGTTGCATTGCTTACACCTCTCAGCCACATCTACTACAGAGGTAGGTAAGCTATGCTCACGAGAGTTCAGAGTGGCGGAGGTAGGTAAGAGTTCAACACTTGCTACACCTCACAGCCTACTGCTTAACTCTATTCTGAATCTTATCTTCTCAATTAGTTGTACAGGTAGGTAAGCTATGCTCACGAGAGTATGTACATAACCCGAAATGAATCTTATCTTCTCACTTGGTTGCATTGCTTACACCTCTCAGCCACATCTACTACAGAGGTAGGTAAGCTATGCTCACGAGAGTTCAGAGTGGCGGAGGTAGGTAAAAGTTCAACACTTGCTACACCTCACAGCCTACAGCTTAACTCTAATCTGAATCTTATCTTCTCAATTAGTTGTACAGGTAGGTAAGCTATGCTCACGAGAGTTCAGTTGCATTCATTAGCAGCAGTCAGGTACTCGGATGTGCAATTCGTCTTGTTACACTTCACAGCCACATCTACTACATCCTAACTCTATTCTGAATCTTATAATTATCTAGGACTTCAATTCCGTCAAGACAATGTCATACATTCACTTAGGTAGGTTGAGAGCTGCTGTTCAGAGAGAGTGGCTTTTGATTTGATAAATTTATTACACCCATGGGGCGACAATCATATTTACAGTTATGAAGGGTCCGGATCTGCACAGAGGTCACGGAGGTCTGTACTCATCATCTCACTCGTACATAACATACCGGTGTGTACATAACACATTCGTTCCAATATACGAAATCAATTCACACAATGACCCTCAGACTTCAAGATAACTGTCTAAGACTTCAGTTGACCATCATGACAAAGTCACACATTCACTTAGGAGGTTGAGAGCTGTTGTTCAGAGAGAGTGGGGTCCGGATCTGCACGGGGGTCTGTACATAACACATTCGTCGCACTCTGTACACTGCGCCGTAGGGTAGGTAAGAGTTCAACACTCGGCGCTGGAGAAGTCACACATTCACTTAAACTTCTTATTCGGCGTTAAAGACTACCACCAAGAAGAAAAACAACAAAAGACAAACATGGAATTCGAGACTCAGGAAGACTCTGCTAGCAAAGTTGAAACAGGGTTGACACAGCAACAGGAACAACCACCGCCCAAGAAAACAAACAGGACGCAACGCAACAAGCAGGCGAAACCCGAAATGGTCCAGTCGGCACCCACTATTGTGATGGACATTCATCGTGTTGATCATTTAAATCTCAACACAGAATCTTTAGGTGTAAGAGGACTGACCACCAATTCGCCACCAGCACAAAATCTGTAGCTGACTGACCATAACGCACAACGGATGCCGCCAAGACCGAGAGGTAAATGAATTCATCGGGGCATACGTCCATGTATTATCACATTACTCTACAGTTAATGTAAATTATTCTCACAAAAAAAACCTACTTACGCGCGCTTTAACGTCGGTAAAACAAAAACAAGTCACACCGTTTTATCTTCAGATTTAATACTGATTATCTGTCTCTAGGTGTGAATGTAATTGTTCTTGACGCTAAGCTACGCGTGAATGTACGACTTTGTCATGGAAGCTAAGCTACGCGTGAATGTACGACTTTGTCGTGGAAGGTAACCGACTTTACTTTTTGCACGACGTCCAATATTTCCAATTTAGCATACAATTACCATTGTTAAAGCGATGTAAAATCCAACTGAGTACACACACAACACGACATACCTCAGTCTAGCTATAATGTAAAACATTGTTAAAGAACTCTACGTGTTTTGAACTCTGTTAGATGTGTATCATCAGTACGTACAAGAAAGACTGGGGTCCAATATTTCAAATTTAGCATACCGTTACCATCGTTAAAGAGGTATACCGACACGACTATACCTCAACAACACGGAGCGTTTCAGATTAAATTAATCGATACTCCTTTTTCGGAAAGCGACATAGTGCCTTCTGTGTTTTTGTACGCTTGGATAGACAAAGTTTCTGTTGTTGCCAATAACGATGTGATCAATTTTAAAATTCGGTTCAAAAACACAGAAAACTTTAAAGTGTACATCTCTTTGTTTTCGGCACGTAACGACCACAATTGAGTTTACAATAGTAACCCCTTCAAACATGAGTTCAGAATCTGTTGGTCAGAATCTGCAGTGAACAATCAAAAATTGATTTTATGATATTATCCCAACTCACCATTGAATTTATAATAGTAACCCCATACATTGACTTTATGATAGTACCCCCTGAAAAATAATAATTGAGTTTACAATAGTAACCCCTTCAAACATTGAGTTCAGAATCTGTTGGTCAGAATCTGTTGGGGTGAATGTGAGACCTTGTCGTACAGGTCGTCTGATTTTGAGTTCAGATGAAAAATAATAATTGAGTTTACAATAGTAACCCCTTCAAACATTGAGTTCAGAATCTGTTGGTCAGAATCTGTTGGGGTGAATGTGAGACCTTGTCGTACAGGTCGTCTGATTTTGAGTTCAGAATCGGTAGCGTTATTCGACAAAGACATGAGTTCAGAATCTGTTGGTCAGAATCTGCAGTGAACAATCAAAAATTGATTTTATGATATTATCCCAACTCACCATTGAATTTATAATAGTAACCCCATACATTGACTTTATGATAGTTCCCCCTGAAAAATAATAATTGAGTTAACAATAGTAACCCCTTCAAACATTGAGTTCAGAATCTACGACTATCCGTTCGGCACATTTTTGCGTGTGTCGTCAACGACACCACCAGTGACATAAATACACACAGCGCTGCAAATACACACAATAACTTCATACACAGTGCAAATACACACAGTGCAAATACACACTATGTGCTAAAATACACACTATGTGGTAAAATACACACTGTGCTAAAATACACACTATGTGCTAAAATACACACTATATGCCAAAATACACACATAGTGCTAAAATACACACAGTGCTTACACACAGTGCAAATATATAGTGCTAAAATACTACAATACACACATAGTGCTAAAATACATAGTGCTAAAATACTACAATACACACATAGTGCTAAAATACATAGTGCTAAAATACACAATGCTGCAAATACACACAGTGCTACAATGCTGCAAATACACAGTGCAAATACACAGTGTAAAATACACACACAGTGATAAAATACACACATACAGTGCTAAAATACACACATACAGTGCTAAAATACACACAGTGCAAATACACAATCCAAATACACACACACACACACACACACACACACACACACACACACACACACAGTGCTAAAATACACAGTGCTAAAATACACAGTCAAAATACACAGTGCAAATACACAGTGCAAATACACACAGTCCAAATACACATTCCAAATACACACACACACACAGTGCTAAAATACACAGTGCTAAAATACACAGTCAAAATACACAGTGCAAATAAACAGTGCAAATACACACAGTGCAAATACACACAGTGCAAATACACACAGTAAAACGAAAAAAAAAAAAAACTGGTCGGGTAGTGTCTGGAACTCACCGCCTGCGAGGGTGACGTTCCTTAGATTATTGTTCCTCGATTTTGACTAAGTATAAAAATGACGTGAATTGGAAAATAGTGCAAATCAACAAGAAGTATTTCAACAACACAGAACTCGAGTTACTTAAACTGATGTTAAAAAACATCGGTGAATATCCCAGTGACTTCGACACTCAGTTCGATGTCGCGTTGCAGTCTCTCATCGATATCGGAGATTTGTTTATCCAAACGTGTGTGTTAGAAATGCAAAGTAAATTGTATGAACAGGCACGGACATTCAGTTTAGATTCCAGAACGTACATTGTTGATCAGATGACTAACAATTTTAACGCTTTGGAAAATCGACTCGAGGAAATAAAAAAGAAGCAAGTCGACATAGAGAAGTTGAAAATAACACCACCACAGTCTTCAGAGAGTACTATCGATTTGACAGATTTGCGAAATCGACTCGATGAAATAAACAAACAGCAAGACGAGTTGACGCGATCGTCGTGAATATTTCGACCGACGAAAATATCCTTTCGACGGCGTATTTCATTTTCTTGAATGGACAAGGTTCTATGCAAAAGGTTTCAAAGACCGGAAGACTTCTTTCCAACGGCTTAATAACAGAAACCTTTAATGCTACAGATGTGGGATTTGTTGACGAAATCATGGTGTTAACTATGACTGTATTGAAGTAAGTGATGAAATAGTTCGACGTGTGTCGTCAGTGTTAAGATCTTGTTGCAGATCACGTCTGTTCGTGACCACCTAGGGGTAAGAAATAAAATTTATGTGTGTAAAATGATTTGTTTTATTTCACATTATAAAAAAGATTCTGGTGTGTGTATTTGTGTCACCCTGGCTTGTTATTATTTGTTTTAAATCTTAACTTTATCCTTAAATCCTAGCTAAAAAATGAAACCTTTGTTTTGGGAGGGATGCCAAAAAAACAAGAAGCATCGACCTCTAAACAAGAGCGATTTAGGTAAGTAAAATAATGGGGTCGAGCTTGAAGAAGCGTCACGTAGTAATTGTCTTGTTACGGTTCTTCAGTGCAGAAAAAAAAAATCTAAAATAAAATAAAACTCAACAGCGGTTAAAATATTTATTACTGACACACAAGAAAGGAAGATGCGAGGACGACGCGACGCAACAGCATTCTGAAAACGGTAAGTGATCGCTCTGTCTCGTTCAAGAAGCTTACATACAATTGTTTTCTCTGTCTTCAAGCAGTTACAATTTCAGATACAGATTCATTTAAACCCATGCTACAAAATTAACAATCAAACAACACCGGGAATATTAGTAGCAGTCAGAAGCGAACGACGATGTCCTTGTCACACGTTAGCGAATATGTGAGATAAACGGGTTTGGCTGTCACTGTGTCTCCGAATTGTTAGTGGCTGACAATCTCGACATCGAAGTGAAGAGTTATCAGAAACAGTTGAACCATCGCATACCACCAAGAAGAATAACAACAAAAGACAAACATGGAATTCGAGACTCAGGAAGACTCTGCTAGCAAAGTTGAAACGAACGACAACTTTATCATACCCGAGAACGAATTGTTGAATCGTGTTTTTAAGCTGAAAGCGGATTCGTTGCACAAATTGAAAAACAGCCAGTCGACGCTCTTGAGAGAAGTGGAACACTATGTCGTTTTCCGAAAAAGGAGTATCGATTAATTTAATCTGAAACGCTCCGTGTTGTTGAGGTATAGTCGTGTCGGTATAGGATGTTAGCGTATCGTCGTCGAAATAAAAATTCAATATGCAGAACCTGTTTTGTTTGTGAAGTACTTTGTTCTTCGAATTGGATTCGTCGATAACAAATGTGTTTATACTACTTCGCGTGGAACAGACGCCTGCAAATCTAGCCAAAGTTGGATTTTATTACTTGGGTAATATTCCTTTTATATATTGGTTCAACAATATTTTTGGCAATATTAATGATTCAACATTTATTACGTCTATTTTTCAACATTTACTACTTCTATTATTACTCTTACAGGGCTGGGTGACAACGTGAGGTGCTATCATTGTGGTCTTTCGCTGAGAAACTGGCGTAAAGGCGATCCCTTAATAGAACACATATACCACAATCCAGATTGTTACTTCATGCAGTTCACCAATGATCCTCTCTTCATCGAACAGGCTAGTATTGAACAATTTCGTTCAATACACGCGTGTCAAACAACATATGTTACACGCGCTCGTTATTTATTTTAATTTGTTAATTCCAGGTGTTGGCACGTTGTGGTCCCCGTGATTATCTTACTTTTTAATTTTTCAGACATCGAGATGTGCGACACGGAGAGTATCGTTCGCAACCTGGGATCCGCATTCGTCTCTAAAACTGCCAAGAAGAAACCTCTGCGAATTGTACTCGAAAAACAACTGAAGGAATACAGGAAAATACTGTTAAGCGATGCCGAAGAGATGAAAAAAGTCGCGACGGCTATCAGGAACAAGGCATGTGCCGATACGCCCGACGAGCGCATGTACTCCATGGGAGAATCCTACTACACGCTGCTGAATTGCACGGACACACGTGAGTTTGCCTTTTTTTTGTGTGATTTGCCTTTTTGCTTTTTCTTATCGAGTCTTTATTATCTCGATTTGCCTTTATTATCATTCTAACGATGACTGTTTTTCCATTCCAGTTCACGCAGGCGAAAAAAGAAAACATAAAGAGACTTCGAACCGTGTGAAGTCTAGACCGAGTACGTTGCATGTGTGACTCTGCGTCGGCGTTAGACGGATTGTGAACTCTTGCCTACCTAACAGCGGAGTGTACAAAATCTTACAAGCATTAAGAGCAACTAGAGAGTTGCATTGTTGGTCTAGACCAGCGTTTCTCAACCGGGGGCCCGTGGCCCCCCAAGGGGGCCACAGGCCTTCGACCGGGGGGCCACGAGCGGACACCGAAAAATGCAATTCAGAATGCAGAATGGATCACTACGTCCTTCCAAACTTTCAAACCATCGCGACAAGGTGCATCCCCAAAGGAAAGATGATAATATTGATGCTCTGTCTACGAAACGAGCACGGTACGACCGTGAAGCGACACTTCCAAAATTTGGATTCCGGCCAGAAGAAAAACCTGCTCTTCAATCCAGCTACGAAGTGGCATACCGAATTGTGAAGTGCAAGAAGCCGCACACTATTGCTGAGGAACTTATCAAGCCATGTACAGAGAAAATGGTGGAACTGATGATCGGACCAGAGGCAAAAAAGAAAATCCAGCAAGTTTCGCTCTCTAATGACACGATCCGCCGACGGATTGATGACATGGCCGCTGATGTGTGCCGTCAAGTTTGCTGTGAAATCAAGCAAAGCACGCTCCAGGCTAGCCTTCAACTTGATGAGTCTACCGACACCGCTCTGGAGAGCCAGTTTATCGCCTTCGCTCGCTACGAGAAAGAAGGAAAGATGAAGGAAGAGTTCTTATTCTGCAATACCCTGCCAACCACAACGACAGCAAAAGATGTCAAAGCCATCGTGGACTCTTTTTTTGAAGTGAATGGACTCAGCTGGCAGAATTTCAAGCACATTTGTACTGATGGTGCCCCAGCGATGATTGGCGTTAAAGGAGGGTTCGTCACGCTTGTGAAGAATGAATGGCCCCACGTGACGTCTTCCCACTGTTCATTACACCGATATGCTCTTGCGTCAAAAACTCTACCGCCGCGTTTGTTGGAAGTCATGGACGTTGCGGTCAAAGTGATCAACTTCATTCGTGCGAAGGCCAAAAATCATCGGCTCTTCCAACTTCTGGCCAACGAAATGGGAGCGCAACATGTGGGACTTCTGTTTTACACCAAAGTTCGTTGGCTATCGAGGGGGAAATGCCACTCTCGGTTGTATGAACTCCGGTTGGAGACAGAAATTTTCCTGCGAGAGAACGAAAACAACCTCCATGTCCACTTCGACAATGAAGAGTTCGTCATGATGCTCGCCTACCTGGCCGATATATTCGGCCGACTCAACGAAATGAACCAGTCTTTGCAAGGCCATGATGTGACAGTCAGTGACGTTCAAGACAAGCTTGCCGGACTGTCTGCTCGAATGGGAGTCTGGCAGGCACGAATCGAGGCCGGATCCACAGCCTCGTTTCCTTTCTTGGACGAGCATCTGCAGACGCAGAGGATTGAACTTCCCATCGGCATCAAAGATTGCATCATTGGACATCTCGACATTCTCTCCGCTGAGTTCAAATCTTATTTCGACGATGCTCCATTGGATGTTCCATGGCACAGAGACCCATTCAACACCGAAATTGAACCTACTGAAGACGAAGCAGAGGAGCTCGCAGAGTTGAAGGTCTCAAAAGCAATGAAGCTGGCCTTCAGTAACAGAAGACCTCTCCAGCTTCTGGTTGTCTGTTCAGGATGCATATCCACTACTCAGCAAGAAGGCATCCGAAATGCACGTTCAATTTGCCACAATATACCTTTGCGAATCTGGATTTTCTGACCTGGCGACCATTAAAACGAAGTCCAGAAACCGTCTTGATGTTGGGAACGATATTCGCCTTGCTGTGTCCAAGACGGAGCCAGACATAAGAGGCCTCGTCACACGAGCCCAACAGCAAGTGTCTCATTGATTATATTGTTCAGCAAAAATTTTTACTTTGATTTATAATTTTAGTGACTGAATAAACAACATAAAACAAAATCTGCATTTTTTTTATTGAAGGGCAGGGGGCCACGAGTGTTAGCCACTCGGTGAGGGGGGCCATGGGCTATCAAAGGTTGAGAAACGCTGGTCTAGACGCACCGTCCAACGTGCAACCTACTCTGAAGTGAATGTCTCAGAATCGGTCTACATTGCAGACAAAGTCACGCATTCACCAATGAAATTTGTCTACAGTGTATTTCATTTACACTCTAAGGGGTACTATTATAAATTCAATTTTACTTTTTCAGGAGTTACTATTATAAATTCAACTTTGTTTTTTTCATGCGTCTCAGAATCGGTCGATATATAAGACAAAGTCAACCATTCGTGTGTTTTTCAGGGGGTACTATTATAAATTCATTTGAACTCTTGCCTATGAATATTTGAAGATAGGATGTAGAACTCTTGCCTACGTTGAGATAAGATTTTGAACTCTAGTGTTGTACATGTTATTGATCGAAGGTAAAGTAGTCATCGTCACGTTAGACTTTGTCATGTGAGTCGACGTTCCAATCTGTATACTCCGCCGGATAGAACAGATTCTGAATAGAGTTCTCTCCGAGTCCAAAAAACGTACACTTGAAAAACGATTTAAGTATAATGTACGACATACACTCTTCTCAGAACATGACGCACTTACTAATTCAGAGCGGTACACTGTGCACGTTCGTTCGGTATTCACATGTTGCTACTCATCACACACGATCACATAATTGACGGAATGTTTACTAGGTCCAGTGACGGACGGAATTCTTCACACTTCGTGCACTAAAGGTTTGAACAGATTATTGAATTTATATTTACAGACCTTATTGAAGTTCAATCGCAGGCCAGACGCCAGGAGGCGTGAGTTCAGTTGTGTGTTCACATGTGAGCGACGTCTTACTTACTAAAGAGACTTCTCTTCTTGCTTGTTGACATTTGCATCTGCGTGATGTACTTTGATCCATGTCTGTCATTTTAGATCGTATTTAATTGTCATGTCGGTAAACGAACCCGTGCATATGAAACACCACACATGCAATTAAATAATTCAACCACACATGCAATCACATAATTCACGAGAAACTGCTCTTGACTCGTCATACGAAGCCGTACACGAAAACGAGAGCAATCTCTCAATTACAAAAGTAAACCCATATGGTAAAAATAATACACTGATATATTTTGTTTCATCTTTAATACACCAAGACATTTAAATTAACAAAACATCTCTAAATGTACGTAACAACGGCACAATGATATCTTTCAAATCGTTATTCAGAACCGATTCGTGACTGTCGTTCAATTTAGTTTCATTTTCTCGGATGAGTGTGTATAGATTTGTTTTACGACGTCGTTCGATGATCCTGTTGACGCACTCTATCGTTTTAACGACAACGGGATGATCGTTTCGAAGGATGCAATTGTTCGTGTCCGATGTTCTGTCGTTGACGAATGCTTTGAGATCGATTCTCACACACATCCATGACCGAGTTAACAAATGAAGTCAAATTGTATTGGTGAAAAATAAACAGTAAATACGGACTTAACATTTTATTTTACTCTTACTGTCCGATACATTCCCATTCAGTCTTTCATACGGAGACATTTCTTCATTTGCTTGATGATTGATTTTTTCATGCATGTCGAAGGTTTTGATCTGGCCTTACGAAACGAAAAACAAAACAATTAAAGACTACGTCAGCAACATATCCATCCAAGCATGCAACAAATCAAAAGAGGAACGGCGCAGAATCGGCTACGGGCAAACTGTCGAAGAAACAAACGTCATCGACACCAACGTGAAATATTTCCTGTGTGTGTTCAACCGGATATACGAATGCTTAATATGTGATGCAGTTAAATATTAAGTGTACAGATTGGAACGTCGACTCACATGACAAAGTCTAACGTGACGATGAACGTGTGTCGTACACAACTTATGCAATGCAACTTATGTGTCGTGGAGACACCCCAGCTATGGATTGTGGAAGCGTCAGGCAATGCAACTGTGACATTCATAACGACAAGGTCTCACATTCACCAAAGTTGTCATCGTCACGTTTGCCTTTTTAAACTAAATTACAGTTGATAAAAATACGGTCTTCGGCGTAACGCTATTTAAGATCATCAAAAATATTAACTTGGACACCGCGTTGTGAACCACCAATAAAAATAGAGTCACTACATTCAGACACCTAGGTTTTAAACGAGTACGCCGCACACAACTTACAGTTGGTGACGACAAACCCAGGTAGGGTGTAGAGAAAGATGTGTCTCAGGTAGGATAGAGAGAAAGATGAGTCTCAATTCAACTGTTTGTTTATAAAACAGTCTCGTCCGAGGGTCAACTTTAAGTTTGGTGGTGTTGTTGCAAGCTGGAAGAAGAAAGGATGTGACTCACGTGATAAGATGAAATGTCAAGTGTTTATTCTACATGTGTGTGAATGTGTTTATTCTACATGTGTGTGAATGCTGAGATGTGTACTAATTTTTAAGATGTAATTTTTAAGATGTTGAATGTGTACTAAATTTTAAACTTACAGTTGTAAACGAACTCTTCCTGTTGAACCTCTTCCTGTTGTATGTAACTTGTGTGTGTGTATTAAAATGGAACTGTTGTGTGTGAGTGTGTATTGTATGTAACTTGTGTATGTGTGTGTGATGGAGGTGTTCTGTACAGTATATAAATTGTGTTAACATTAGAAATCAAGTCAACCTAAGACATGTGTGCAGACTCTTATGTTACTCCTAAAATAAAAATGGAACTGAAGTTGTGGCTGAAAAAGTCTCTATGTAATTCGTGTGCGTGTGGACTGAGAATTCTGTATCTGTTATTCGCGTGCGTGTATGTTCTGTAGTAGTGTATGTTTGTTTTACTCCTAAAATAAAAATTGAACTGAAGTCACATCCTTCTTCGCCTCTCTGTTGTACCTGTTCATTAACTCATCCAACACCAGAGAGTTGCATTGTTGGGTGTCTCATCAAACGGTCTTCCGAAGCATGCCGCCAAGAATCTGTAGCTGTAAGAGGACTCACCAAACATCAACAGCAAAAGCACTCGCAGGGAGTGCACACTATGTAATGTACATTTGTTAAATAATGTAATATACGTTTGTTAAAAATAAAACAATGTAAATTTTGTTTTGTTTTTTTAATTTAAATATTACATAAATATACGTCCTCAAAGAAGACAAATATTAAGATCTTTGCAGATCGCTAAACTACAAATCTTATCCTATTGAGTATTTGTGATTAAGATAACGCCCATGTTTTGGCATGTGTCGATAACGACGCCGATTGATAGCTTACGTCACAGCTTATCGCGCGTTACTTCGTGTGTGTCAATTACACCCCTGTGATTTGGCATGTATTGATAGGAGACCACGTCACGGTTGCAAGATGACTGTCATAGCTCTTATATGTAGAAATGGTCTTGTCATCGCTCTAGATAATAAGGGTAGGTAAAGTATAGACACTAACTTTCAAGAAGGCAGTATTCCACTAGATTTGTAAGCAAATGATAAATGATAAAAATGATAACAAGCTGCAATTTAGAAACAACTCGTTTCCAAACCTTATAACTAACTTAAAAATCTATAGCCAGGAGAAACAACGGTTTCAAAGCAAACTTAAAACTATACGATGAAACAACTCGTTTCAAAGCAACTTAAAACTATACAATGAAACAACTCGTTTCAAAGCAAACTTAAAACTATACGATGAAACAACTCGTTTCAAAGCAAACTTATAAACTATTGCATTGAAGTCAAGCAGCATCGAGATTGGTGAACTACTCTTCCAACGATGTCAGCGAACAGAATTTCTGGTCGATGCGTGTTAACGAGGAGGACAACGACATCGGTCCGCCGCCGTCTAAGAAGAAGCGACGACGAGTCGACGATACGGCGTCGTCGAACAGCTTAGTAGCGTTGCTCTCTATTCTGTGACCTGCACATCTTTTCAGAATCAGAAGACCTACACATCTTAACTCTCTATTCAGAACTCTCTATTCAATGACCTGCACATCTTAACTCTCTATTCAGTCTTAACTACAAACCCTAAGGTTTTCAGAATCAGAAGACCTGCACATCTTAACTCTCTATTCAGTGACCTGCACCACTCTCTCTGAACAGCAGCTCTCAACCGCGGTGGGTAAAGTTCATAATCGATTGATATCTTGGCCTAAAGCGTACATTGGCGCGGGAGGTGGAGGATTAATGGCGTTGAGAAGTTGTTTAATTTTTATATTGTTATATTTTATTTTCAGGTTGTTTTATGTTCAGACGTCGTCGAACAGCTTAGTAGCGTTGCTCTCTATTCTGTGACCTGCACATCTTTTCAGAATCAGAAGACCTACACATCTTAACTCTCTATTCAGAACTCTCTATTCAATGACCTGCACATCTTAACTCTCTATTCAGTCTTAACTACAAACCCTAAGGTTTTCAGAATCAGAAGACCTGCACATCTTAACTCTCTATTCAGTGACCTGCACCACTCTCTCTGAACAGCAGCTCTCAACCGCGGTGGGTAAAGTTCATAATCGGTTGATATCTTGGCCTAAAGCGTACATTGGCGCGGGAGGTGGAGGATTAATGGCGTTGAGAAGTTGTTTAATTTTTATATTGTTATATTTTATTTTCAGGTTGTAATACCAAAGAATCGTATATTTGCTTCAGCACGTTGTATGATCTTATAATGTTAATTTTGGTTTCATCTGAATCGAATGCAGATTAGGTGGACGACACGACTGGTTCTTCCCACACCAAAGAGTTACCTACTGGTTTTAGTTTGTAGATTTTTCAATTTGCCATGTAGTAGCAACAAAGCAAAACGTAAAAGAATCAACTACACTAAAAAACATTCGAAGAATATTGACTCGTCGGACCGAAGAAGATTAACTCAACGCCACTCGAATATTGACTCGTCGGACCGAAGAAGATTAACTCAACGCCACTCGAATATTGACTCGTCGCACCGAAGAAGATTAACTCAACGCCACTCGAATATTGACTCGTCGGATCGAAGAAGATTAACTCAACGCCACTCGAATATTGACTCGTCGGACCGAAGAAGATTAACTCAACGACACTCAACTCAACGCAACAAGACTATTGAATACGATAATGACAAGTTACGATACGATTCTGAACTCTGTAGTGTGTGACACATTCAAGATGTATAGTATTGGTGCAGGTCATCTCGACTTATGCAAAATGTAGAGATATATGTCTTGTGTAGAGTTGCATTAACGATTGTCTGGAATCTGTTAGCACTGTACGACAAGGAAGTCTTAACTTGCATGCGCGCAGAGACCCATGCAAATACCCGTTAGCGTGATCTATGTCCATGAAAAGGGAAGGTTCGTACGGACCAGCGAACGTGAGAGCGTTTCTAATCGCTTCCGAACGCGGGATGCATTGAAACGCTCTTTTGTCTTCGTTATACACGGCTAACGAATTATTTCCCAAATCTTTACACACTTGTTCTGCTTGATTAAAATGCTTAACGGGGTCGAATAAAAATAGAGGGTGTTTGTTGGTCTTCCACAACCCGTAGTCGATGACGTATCGATTCATTTCTTGATGACACGTGGGTTACAAGAGACACAAACGAGAGATGGACTCCAGCAAGATGTCACTCGCCTCCAGCAAGAGAAAACTGCTCTCGAAACCCAACTGAGTGAAAAGAGTAATGACTTATCGATATTACTGAAAAAACAAGAAGACGAAATTATACGGTTGAACAAACAAATTGAGGCGTGAGGTCATCGTAATTAAATTCTCACCTAAGAGTAACTCTGACAAGATAGTTGTAATCAATGAAACCGAATTGTTGATATCGGTCTCAATGACAGTCGATTTTACGGGCACCAATGTACGCTTTTGGCCAAGATATCAGCCGATTATGAACTATACCCGTTACATGTGAGACTTTGTCGAATAACGCTACCGATTCTGAACTCAAAATCAGACGACCTGTACGACAAGGTCTCACATTCACCCCAACAGATTCTGAACTCAATGTTTGAAGGGGTTACTATTGTAAACTCAATTATTATTTTTCATCTGAACTCAAAATCAGACGACCTGTACGACAAGGTCTCAACTTTATATTCAACTACATCTCCTATTCAGAATCTGTTGGTGTAACACATGGGTCACCTCGGAGTACGTTGCACGTTGGATACAATTACGTAGATAAAGTAAAAAGTAAGACTCGTAGGCAAGAGTTCACAATCCGTCTAACGCCGACTCAAAGTCACACATTAACACAACTGGCCGTAGACGCGGTTCAGAATATTTATTTCTCTTTTTCTAGCAACGTTTCCTTTACAAATCAACGCTGAGGAGTCTCAAAAATTTGAAGGGAGTGTGTCAACACTTGTATGCTCATGTTAAAAGTCAACGCAGCAGAGCGGATACTTGCGAGCATACTCTTCTTTTCAAATTACAGCAGCGGGAAGAATGTCTCTCTCTTAGTAAAGAGACGTCGACCTATTTTCGGCGATACTTCACCTTTTCTAAAATTCAAAGAACGTAAAAACGGAGCTAGCCAGGCATGCTTTGTATTTTACTTGTTGAATTTTTCAATGGCGTTGTACGACGTCATCATGATGTTGAAAGAAGGTCAAACCCATCACACACTCTTAACGTCTATAATAGACCGATTAATCGCACCTTTCGTTTACGATTATCAAACCCCGCTCAGGAAGTGAGGTTTAACAAGACGAATTGCACATACTTGACTGCTGCTAGTGAATGTGCGACCTTGTCTCAATTGTCAACAGAACTCTTGTCAGCTACCACATAAGAGCTGTGCTCTTATTGTTGCTACACCTGGAGTGTTGTCAGAATAGAGTTAAGATGTAATAAATGTGGCTGTGAGGTAAGATGTAATAGATGTGGGTAATAAGACGACACATCCGAGTACCTGTCAACTGAACTCTTGTGATACCTGTAGTGAATGTGTGACTTTGTCTCGACGGTCAACTGAACTCAAGTGTTAAACTCTTATGAACTCAAGTGTTGAACTCAAGTGTTAGATTCAGATGTAACAGATGTGGCTGTTAGGTGTAAGAAGACGAATTGCATAGTGAATGTGTGAGTCAACTGTATTCAAGTGTTAAACTCTTACCTACCTCCGCAGATGTTTAAGATAGAGAGTTGAGAGTTAAGATATGTATACCTAAGTCTGATCTGTTGCCACTTCATAACTGTAAAATGTGATTGTCGCCCATGGGTGTAAATTTTTTTATCAAACCAAATCAACTCTGTTTTTGTGAACACCAGCTCTTTCCTAAATAAGTGAATGTGCGACTTGTCTCGAGAAGTGAATGTGCGAGGCGGGCGTCTGATTCCGCTAACAACATCGACAGTGGTGTGTCTACATGTGTCAAACAACTAGACGAACTCTTCAAATCAGACGCCCTGTACGACAAGGCCTCACATTCACCCCAACAGATTCTGACCAACAGATTCTGAAGTGTCAAAGCGGACGCTGGCTCAGAGCGTATATCTGTACATGAAGAAAGAACTGCGGAACCGGTCGAGAGCGAGTGGGATCACATGCGAGGAGAGTTCTCTAAGCGCTGCTAGGAAATCGGTGGCTCAACATTTGGCCGTCGATCAAATAACCCACGAGGCTCTGGACAACGGGTTGTGCATAGCCAGGGGACAGTTGATCGAAAACAGCTTTTTACTGAAGTCTCTGGGCAGCGGTCATAAAGATGTCAAGATTATTGCCCTGTCCACTATGCTGTCTCAACGTCTCAGGAATTTAAGGATGCTCTTGGCCATGTATTGACTCAACACACGTCCGAGCATTGCATAGTTGTATTGAGATTACGAAGATCTCGAAGGTACAACAAATCAGACTCTTTATTCCGAATCTGGTGTCACTACATGTCACATGTCCAACACTAGAGAGTTGCAATCTTCGAACAGTCACGTTAGCTTTGTCATGTGAGTCGATGTTCCAATCTGTACACTCTGCTGTTAGGGAAGAACAAAGTCATGTGAGTCTCCAAGTGTTGGATGTGTGTGACATGTAGAGACACCCCATAGAGAACAACAAATTAGACTATATTCAGAAAAAGTTCAACACTATTCAGAATATGTTCAATCTGTTCGTAGTATGTGTTATGTACAGATCCCCATGCAGATCCGGAACCTACTCTGTCTCTTTGGCGTTCCCCTCAGAGAGACTTGCAAATTTTCAATGTCCGACGACCAACGCCAACAGATTCTTCCTGAAGATTCCTTACAGTGAAGATTCCAAGATTCCTTAATAAATGTTTCCTGAAGATTCCTAAAAGTAACATATGTGTGAGATTCGCGGGGTACATCAATGTGTGGTCAGGTCAAAAACTACATTCATACAAATCTTATACTATACTTCCAGAGTTTCAACGAATTGATTGGAAAGCGCTCCTCCTTCGTTGTTGCTGCATATTCCAAAACTTTGAGAGGCTTCGACGATAAAGTGGATGGCGAGCAAAATTTGTCCCAGGGTACTTTTGACTTGGACATTTACGAACCTGAGCACGGGATGGAGAAACGTTTCCGAAATATCGATCAGCAAGATGCGGACACTCGAGATCGACCAGGCGCCGCTGCTGACAACCGTGTCCACGAAAGGTTTGATGATCTTGTGTATCAAAACGATTACTGACTGTTCTATCTCAGAATTAGTTTTAGAGTTCACCATGGCATTGACGAAGAGTTTGACAGGGAGCATGATAGGAGAGTACCATTCGTATTTGCGTCCAGCTGCTATTTTCGATTCTATCTTCGTCTTCGACATGAACAATATTTTATCAGCACTGCAACACTAAAAAACAACACATTCGTCACGAATGAACAGAATGTGTTTCAGAAGCAGGACGTCGAGAAGAAAAAGCAGAATCATGTAATGGTGAAGGAGATCGACGGATCCGAAATATTGTTCTTGGAACCTATGTTGTCGTTGAGCGATCTCGAACATGGATGGAAAGCGAAGGCGATTACGAACCCCAACAAGTTATTCTATAAGACAACAGTCAACATTTTAAGAAGCAATAAGATCGTTATCGGTCCTTGCGAGATGACGTTTAATCATTTTCATTGGCTATGGAAACAACTCCCTCACGTCCTCTCACAGGGCTATGAGTTGGACGAGGAAGATGCAGATGCACACAATGAAAAAATGAATTATTAAACATGTAACAACATTATCCTGATTTAAGACTCAGGATAATGTTGTTACATGTTTAATAATTCATTTTTCCATTGTGGATTCTGACTGACCATATGTTAATATTCATTTTATTTTCCATTGTCTGGATTATGAGTCAAATGTTTTGAGTCAAATGTTAATTCATTTTATTTTTCCATTGTCTGGATTATGACCACGAGTCACAATTTTCAAATATTAATTAATTTTGTTTTCCATTCTGATGACAGAGTCACAATTTTCTTATTCATTTCTCCATTGTCTGGATTTTGACCAGAATGTGATATCACATCTTTAATAACTCATTTTTCTATTGTCTGAATTCTGACCATTTTTGAGTCAAATGATATCACATCAGGTTTTGACCTAATTGTGAACTCAAATGTTGATGAATTTAATTATTTTTTTACATTGTCTGGATTTTGCCATTTTGAATTCAACTGTTGATTACGGTAACGTTTTTTTTTTTTTTCCATTTTCTTGACTCGCCATTTATGGTTTGCAACTCCGTAAAAACAAACTTTTATTCGTTTTCCATTTTCTGGATTGACCGTATTACGGTTTATGATATTCATGGAGGTGAATAGAACTTAGTTTTATAGTTCGGATTCAAAATTATAAATTCTTTTGAAAACTCAGTGAAAAATTCGTTACACGCGAGGCACTTCTAAATTTTATATCGTCTGTTAAATTATTGGCGTAAGTTCTAAGCTTAAGAAATACATTGTGCATCAAATTAATATTTTTCAAATCGTACTCGAACACAGTGTAGATCGATTTTAAAAATTTAGATTTGGTCACACTGTTATTGATGTTGTTATACAATGTGTGTTCGAGTCGCGTATTGAAATCTACGAGATACTCCTTCATGGCGTCGTCGATCGATCTTGTTTTTATTTTCAGATAGTTCTGCGTTCAGTCGGTCTTTCTCTTGGATTATCTTTCGTATATTTGCATTAACTTCTAAGAATTTCTTATCTACATCTTTGTATATCGTCATTATTTGTTGTACTTTGGCAGATGACTTTTCAATTTCTTTCCTTAATTCAGATTTTTCTTCTTCGTGTTTTGTTGGTTGATTTTGTAATTCATCCATGTGCTTCTTTGTAGAATCGGCTAACTCTTGACTAAATAAACTTATTTCATTAATTTTAGCGTCTACGTTCTGGAATCTAAACTGAATGTCCGTGCCTGTTCATACAATTTACTTTGCATTTCTAACACACACGTTTGGATAAACAAATCTCCGATATCGATGAGAGACTGCAACGCGACATCGAACGGAGTGTCGAAGTCACTGGGATATACTTTTTAATTCGTCAATCTCTGTAGTTTTATTAAGCGGTTTTTTTTTTGAGATTCTCTAGCGATGTGTTCATCTGTGCAATCTTAAAATCATTATTCTTTATAGTTTTTTTCACATATACTTAATTTATTTGTCTTTTCACTTAATTCGGTGCTAAGGCTTGTCACTGTGTTGCAAGAAGAAGCCATGCGCGTCGAAATCGCACACGTAGACAACCTGTTGGACGCCACGCTCGGCCGGAAGAGGATTGGAATTGCGACCAATCAAATACTGAAATTCGCAACTCTTTCTACAGAGGAGATCAACGAGACCAAAAGGGAACGATTGTACCTCGTATCGAGCATGACAGATATTGTACCCGAGAATCAGTTGCTCTCTCTAGCCAACGAGGAAATCCTGAATCCTACAAGCCGTGTTAGCCGAATTGAAACTTTGAGTCAGTGTCTAAAATAAAACATGTACTTCTAACGAACCACTCCAAAAAAAAAAAAATAAATAAATAACACTATAGATTTATTAATCACATTACAGGTAGCACCTAAAACACCAATCTTTGACCTGCACGAGTGGGGTCCGTGATTTCGCGTCTCGGTGCAAGAATAACTCGCTGGCCTGTGCTCTAATTTCGTAGCCCGTGTATGAGGTATACGGATGTGCAATTGTTACACCTCACAGCCGCTCGGATGTGCAATTGTTACACCTCACAGCCACACTCTCAGCCACATTTATTACATCTTAACTCTAGAGGTAGGAAAGAGTATTACATCTTAACTCTATTTTGGGATCCAACATTGATCTCGACATCAATTGTGCAGTTATCGACATGTAGCAGCAGTCAGTTGCTCGGATGGGCACGACATCTTTTTGCAAACGAACAGATGAGACAAAGTCTGAACTGAACTCTTGTGATACCTGTAGTGAGTGTGTGACTTTGTCTCGACGGTCAACTGAACTCAAGTGTTAAACTCTTATGAACTCAAGTGTTGAACTCAAGTGTTAGATTCAGATGTAACAGATGTGGCTGTTAGGTGTAAGAAGACGAATTGCATAGTGAATGTGTGAGTCAACTGAATTCAAGTGTTAAACTCTTACCTACCTCCGCAGATGTTTAAGATAGAGAGTTGAGAGTTAAGATATGTATACCTAAGTCTGATTTGTTGCCACTTCATAACTGTAAAATGTGATTGTCGCCCATGGGTGTAAAATTTTTTATCAAACCAAATCAACTCTGTTTTTGTGAACACCAGCTCTTTCCTAAATAAGTGAATGTGCGACTTGTCTCGAGAAGTGAATGTGCGAGGCGGGCGTCTGATTCCGCTAACAACATCGACAGTGGTGTGTCTACATGTGTCACAAACAACTAGACGAACTCTTCAAAATCAGACGCCCTGTACGACAAGGCCTCACATTCACCCCAACAGATTCTGACCAACAGATTCTGAAGTGTCAAAGCGGACGCTGGCTCAGAGCGTATATCTGTACATGAAGAAAGAACTGCGGAACCGGTCGAGAGCGAGTGGGATCACATGCGAGGAGAGTTCTCTAAGCGCTGCTAGGAAATCGGTGGCTCAACATTTGGCCGTCGATCAAATAACCCACGAGGCTCTGGACAACGGGTTGTGCATAGCCAGGGGACAGTTGATCGAAAACAGCTTTTTACTGAAGTCTCTGGGCAGCGGTCATAAAGATGTCAAGATTATTGCCCTGTCCACTATGCTGTCTCAACGTCTCAGGAATTTAAGGATGCTCTTGGCCATGTATTGACTCAACACACGTCCGAGCATTGCATAGTTGTATTGAGATTACGAAGATCTCGAAGGTACAACAAATCAGACTCTTTATTCCGAATCTGGTGTCACTACATGTCACACATGTCCAACACTAGAGAGTTGCAATCTTCGAACAGTCACGTTAGCTTTGTCATGTGAGTCGATGTTCCAATCTGTACACTCTGCTGTTAGGGAAGAACAAAGTCATGTGAGTCTCCAAGTGTTGGATGTGTGTGACATGTAGAGACACCCCATAGAGAACAACAAATTAGACTATATTCAGAAAAAGTTCAACACTATTCAGAATATGTTCAATCTGTTCGTAGTATGTGTTATGTACAGATCCCCATGCAGATCCGGAACCTACTCTGTCTCTTTGGCGTTCCCCTCAGAGAGACTTGCAAATTTTCAATGTCCGACGACCAACGCCAACAGATTCTTCCTGAAGATTCCTTACAGTGAAGATTCCAAGATTCCTTAATAAATGTTTCCTGAAGATTCCTAAAAGTAACATATGTGTGAGATTCGCGGGGTACATCAATGTGTGGTCAGGTCAAAAACTACATTCATACAAATCTTATACTATACTTCCAGAGTTTCAACGAATTGATTGGAAAGCGCTCCTCCTTCGTTGTTGCTGCATATTCCAAAACTTTGAGAGGCTTCGACGATAAAGTGGATGGCGAGCAATATTTTTCCCAGGGTACTTTTGACTTGGACATTTACGAACCTGAGCACGGGATGGAGAAACGTTTCCGAAATATCGATCAGCAAGATGCGGACACTCGAGATCGACCAGGCGCCGCTGCTGACATCCGTGTCCACGAAAGGTTTGATGATCTTGTGTATCAAAACGATTACTGACTGTTCTATCTCAGAATTAGTTTTAGAGTTCACCATGGCATTGACGAAGAGTTTGACAGGGAGCATGATAGGAGAGTACCATTCGTATTTGCGTCCAGCTGCTATTTTCGATTCTATCTTCGTCTTCGACATGAACAATATTTTATCAGCACTGCAACACTAAAAAACAACACATTCGTCACGAATGAACAGAATGTGTTTCAGAAGCAGGACGTCGAGAAGAAAAAGCAGAATCATGTAATGGTGAAGGAGATCGACGGATCCGAAATATTGTTCTTGGAACCTATGTTGTCGTTGAGCGATCTCGAACATGGATGGAAAGCGAAGGCGATTACGAACCCCAACAAGTTATTCTATAAGACAACAGTCAACATTTTAAGAAGCAATAAGATCGTTATCGGTCCTTGCGAGATGACGTTTAATCATTTTCATTGGCTATGGAAACAACTCCCTCACGTCCTCTCACAGGGCTATGAGTTGGACGAGGAAGATGCAGATGCACACAATGAAAAAATGAATTATTAAACATGTAACAACATTATCCTGATTTAAGACTCAGGATAATGTTGTTACATGTTTAATAATTAATTTTTCCATTGTGTGGATTCTGACTGACCATATGTTAATATTCATTTTATTTTTCCATTGTCTGGATTATGAGTCAAATGTTTTGAGTCAAATGTTAATTCATTTTATTTTTCCATTGTCTGGATTATGACCACGAGTCACAATTTTCAAATATTAATTAATTTTGTTTTCCATTCTGATGACAGAGTCACAATTTTCTTATTCATTTCTCCATTGTCTGGATTTTGACCAGAATGTGATATCACATCTTTAATAACTCATTTTTCTATTGTCTGAATTCTGACCATTTTTGAGTCAAATGATATCACATCAGGTTTTGACCTAATTGTGAACTCAAATGTTGATGAATTTAATTATTTTTTACATTGTCTGGATTTTGCCATTTTGAATTCAACTGTTGATTACGGTAACGTTTTTTTTTTTTTTTTTCCATTTTCTGGACTCGCCATTTATGGTTTGCAACTCCGTAAAAACAACTTTTACTCGTTTTTCCATTTTCTGGATTGACCGTATTACGGTTTATGATATTCATGGAGGTGAATAGAACTTAGTTTTATAGTTCGGATTCAAAATTATAAATTCTTTTGAAAACTCAGTGAAAAATTCGTTACACGCGAGGCACTTCGCTAAATTTTATATCGTCTGTTAAATTATTGGCGTAAGTTCTAAGCTTAAGAAATACATTGTGCATCAAATTAATATTTTTCAAATCGTACTCGAACACAGTGTAGATCGATTTTAAAAATTTAGATTTGGTCACACTGTTATTGATGTTGTTATACAATGTGTGTTCGAGTCGCGTATTGAAATCTACGAGATACTCCTTCATGGCGTCGTCGATCGATCTTGTTTTTATTTTCAGATAGTTCTGCGTTCAGTCGGTCTTTCTCTTGGATTATCTTTCGTATATTTGCATTAACTTCTAAGAATTTCTTATCTACATCTTTGTATATCGTCATTATTTGTTGTACTTTGGCAGATGACTTTTCAATTTCTTTCCTTAATTCAGATTTTTCTTCTTCGTGTTTAGTTGGTTGATTTTGTAATTCATCCATGTGCTTCTTTGTAGAATCGGCTAACTCTTGACTAAATAAACTTATTTCATTAATTTTAGCGTCTACGTTCTGGAATCTAAACTGAATGTCCGTGCCTGTTCATACAATTTACTTTGCATTTCTAACACACACGTTTGGATAAACAAATCTCCGATATCGATGAGAGACTGCAACGCGACATCGAACGGAGTGTCGAAGTCACTGGGATATACTTTTTAATTCGTCAATCTCTGTAGTTTTATTAAGCGGTTTTTTTTTTGAGATTCTCTAGCGATGTGTTCATCTGTGCAATCTTAAAATCATTATTCTTTATAGTTTTTTTCACATATACTTAATTTATTTGTCTTTTCACTTAATTCGGTGCTAGGGCTTGTCACTGTGTTGCAAGAAGAAGCCATGCGCGTCGAAATCGCACACGTAGACAACCTGTTGGACGCCACGCTCGGCCGGAAGAGGATTGGAATTGCGACCAATCAAATACTGAAATTCGCAACTCTTTCTACAGAGGAGATCAACGAGACCAAAAGGGAACGATTGTACCTCGTATCGAGCATGACAGATATTGTACCCGAGAATCAGTTGCTCTCTCTAGCCAACGAGGAAATCCTGAATCCTACAAGCCGTGTTAGCCGAATTGAAACTTTGAGTCAGTGTCTAAAATAAAACATGTACTTCTAACGAACCACTCCAAAAAAAAAAAAAAAAAAAATAACACTATAGATTTATTAATCACATTACAGGTAGCACCTAAAACACCAATCTTTGACCTGCACGAGTGGGGTCCGTGATTTCGCGTCTCGGTGCAAGAATAACTCGCTGGCCTGTGCTCTAATTTCGTAGCCCGTGTATGAGGTATACGGATGTGCAATTGTTACACCTCACAGCCGCTCGGATGTGCAATTGTTACACCTCACAGCCACACTCTCAGCCACATTTATTACATCTTAACTCTAGAGGTAGGAAAGAGTATTACATCTTAACTCTATTTTGGGATCCAACATTGATCTCGACATCAATTGTGCAGTTATCGACATGTAGCAGCAGTCAGTTGCTCGGATGGGCACGACATCTTTTTGCAAACGAACAGATGAGACAAAGTCTGAACTGAACTCTTGTGATACCTGTAGTGAGTGTGTGACTTTGTCTCGACGGTCAACTGAACTCAAGTGTTAAACTCTTATGAACTCAAGTGTTGAACTCAAGTGTTAGATTCAGATGTAACAGATGTGGCTGTTAGGTGTAAGAAGACGAATTGCATAGTGAATGTGTGAGTCAACTGAATTCAAGTGTTAAACTCTTACCTACCTCCGCAGATGTTTAAGATAGAGAGTTGAGAGTTAAGATATGTATACCTAAGTCTGATTTGTTGCCACTTCATAACTGTAAAATGTGATTGTCGCCCATGGGTGTAAAATTTTTTATCAAACCAAATCAACTCTGTTTTTGTGAACACCAGCTCTTTCCTAAATAAGTGAATGTGCGACTTGTCTCGAGAAGTGAATGTGCGAGGCGGGCGTCTGATTCCGCTAACAACATCGACAGTGGTGTGTCTACATGTGTCACAAACAACTAGACGAACTCTTCAAAATCAGACGCCCTGTACGACAAGGCCTCACATTCACCCCAACAGATTCTGACCAACAGATTCTGAAGTGTCAAAGCGGACGCTGGCTCAGAGCGTATATCTGTACATGAAGAAAGAACTGCGGAACCGGTCGAGAGCGAGTGGGATCACATGCGAGGAGAGTTCTCTAAGCGCTGCTAGGAAATCGGTGGCTCAACATTTGGCCGTCGATCAAATAACCCACGAGGCTCTGGACAACGGGTTGTGCATAGCCAGGGGACAGTTGATCGAAAACAGCTTTTTACTGAAGTCTCTGGGCAGCGGTCATAAAGATGTCAAGATTATTGCCCTGTCCACTATGCTGTCTCAACGTCTCAGGAATTTAAGGATGCTCTTGGCCATGTATTGACTCAACACACGTCCGAGCATTGCATAGTTGTATTGAGATTACGAAGATCTCGAAGGTACAACAAATCAGACTCTTTATTCCGAATCTGGTGTCACTACATGTCACACATGTCCAACACTAGAGAGTTGCAATCTTCGAACAGTCACGTTAGCTTTGTCATGTGAGTCGATGTTCCAATCTGTACACTCTGCTGTTAGGGAAGAACAAAGTCATGTGAGTCTCCAAGTGTTGGATGTGTGTGACATGTAGAGACACCCCATAGAGAACAACAAATTAGACTATATTCAGAAAAAGTTCAACACTATTCAGAATATGTTCAATCTGTTCGTAGTATGTGTTATGTACAGATCCCCATGCAGATCCGGAACCTACTCTGTCTCTTTGGCGTTCCCCTCAGAGAGACTTGCAAATTTTCAATGTCCGACGACCAACGCCAACAGATTCTTCCTGAAGATTCCTTACAGTGAAGATTCCAAGATTCCTTAATAAATGTTTCCTGAAGATTCCTAAAAGTAACATATGTGTGAGATTCGCGGGGTACATCAATGTGTGGTCAGGTCAAAAACTACATTCATACAAATCTTATACTATACTTCCAGAGTTTCAACGAATTGATTGGAAAGCGCTCCTCCTTCGTTGTTGCTGCATATTCCAAAACTTTGAGAGGCTTCAACGATAAAGTGGATGGCGAGCAATATTTTTCCCAGGGTACTTTTGACTTGGACATTTACGAACCTGAGCACGGGATGGAGAAACGTTTCCGAAATATCGATCAGCAAGATGCGGACACTCGAGATCGACCAGGCGCCGCTGCTGACAACCGTGTCCACGAAAGGTTTGATGATCTTGTGTATCAAAACGATTACTGACTGTTCTATCTCAGAATTAGTTTTAGAGTTCACCATGGCATTGACGAAGAGTTTGACAGGGAGCATGATAGGAGAGTACCATTCGTATTTGCGTCCAGCTGCTATTTTCGATTCTATCTTCGTCTTCGACATGAACAATATTTTATCAGCACTGCAACACTAAAAAACAACACATTCGTCACGAATGAACAGAATGTGTTTCAGAAGCAGGACGTCGAGAAGAAAAAGCAGAATCATGTAATGGTGAAGGAGATCGACGGATCCGAAATATTGTTCTTGGAACCTATGTTGTCGTTGAGCGATCTCGAACATGGATGGAAAGCGAAGGCGATTACGAACCCCAACAAGTTATTCTATAAGACAACAGTCAACATTTTAAGAAGCAATAAGATCGTTATCGGTCCTTGCGAGATGACGTTTAATCATTTTCATTGGCTATGGAAACAACTCCCTCACGTCCTCTCACAGGGCTATGAGTTGGACGAGGAAGATGCAGATGCACACAATGAAAAAATGAATTATTAAACATGTAACAACATTATCCTGATTTAAGACTCAGGATAATGTTGTTAAATTTTTAATAATTAATTTTTAAATTGATTGTATTATGACTGACCATATGTTAATATTCATTTTATTTTTCCATTGTCTGGATTATGAGTCAAATGTTTTGAGTCAAATGTTAATTCATTTTATTTTTCCATTGTCTGGATTATGACCACGAGTCACAATTTTCAAATATTAATTAATTTTGTTTTCCATTCTGATGACAGAGTCACAATTTTCTTATTCATTTCTCCATTGTCTGGATTTTGACCAGAATGTGATATCACATCTTTAATAACTCATTTTTCTATTGTCTGAATTCTGACCATTTTTGAGTCAAATGATATCACATCAGGTTTTGACCTAATTGTGAACTCAAATGTTGATGAATTTAATTATTTTTTACATTTTCTGGATTTTGCCATTTTGAATTCAACTGTTGATTACGGTAACGTTTTTTTTTTTTTTTCCATTTTCTGGACTCGCCATTTATGGTTTGCAACTCCGTAAAAACAACTTTTACTCGTTTTTCCATTTTCTGGATTGACCGTATTACGGTTTATGATATTCATGGAGGTGAATAGAACTTAGTTTTATAGTTCGGATTCAAAATTATAAATTCTTTTGAAAACTCAGTGAAAAATTCGTTACACGCGAGGCACTTCGCTAAATTTTATATCGTCTGTTAAATTATTGGCGTAAGTTCTAAGCTTAAGAAATACATTGTGCATCAAATTAATATTTTTCAAATCGTACTCGAACACAGTGTAGATCGATTTTAAAAATTTAGATTTGGTCACACTGTTATTGATGTTGTTATACAATGTGTGTTCGAGTCGCGTATTGAAATCTACGAGATACTCCTTCATGGCGTCGTCGATCGATCTTGTTTTTATTTTCAGATAGTTCTGCGTTCAGTCGGTCTTTCTCTTGGATTATCTTTCGTATATTTGCATTAACTTCTAAGAATTTCTTATCTACATCTTTGTATATCGTCATTATTTGTTGTACTTTGGCAGATGACTTTTCAATTTCTTTCCTTAATTCAGATTTTCTTCTTCGTGTTTAGTTGGTTGATTTTGTAATTCATCCATGTGCTTCTTTGTAGAATCGGCTAACTCTTGACTAAATAAACTTATTTCATTAATTTTAGCGTCTACGTTCTGGAATCTAAACTGAATGTCCGTGCCTGTTCATACAATTTACTTTGCATTTCTAACACACGTTTGGATAAACAAATCTCCGATATCGATGAGAGACTGCAACGCGACATCGAACGGAGTGTCGAAGTCACTGGATATACTTTTTAATTCGTCAATCTCTGTAGTTTTATTAAGCGTTTTTTTTTTGAGATTCTCTAGCGATGTGTTCATCTGTGCAATCTTAAAATCATTATTCTTTATAGTTTTTTTCACATATACTTAATTTATTTGTCTTTTCACTTAATTCGGTGCTAAGGCTTGTCACTGTGTTGCAAGAAGAAGCCATGCGCGTCGAAATCGCACACGTAGACAACCTGTTGGACGCCACGCTCGGCCGGAAGAGGATTGGAATTGCGACCAATCAAATACTGAAATTCGCAACTCTTTCTACAGAGGAGATCAACGAGACCAAAAGGGAACGATTGTACCTCGTATCGAGCATGACAGATATTGTACCCGAGAATCAGTTGCTCTCTCTAGCCAACGAGGAAATCCTGAATCCTACAAGCCGTGTTAGCCGAATTGAAACTTTGAGTCAGTGTCTAAAATAAAACATGTACTTCTAACGAACCTTTTATTCCAAATCAAAAAAAAAAAAAAAAAAAAAATAACACTATAGATTTATTAATCACATTACAGGTAGCACCTAAAACACCAATCTTTGACCTGCACGAGTGGGGTCCGTGATTTCGCGTCTCGGTGCAAGAATAACTCGCTGGCCTGTGCTCTAATTTCGTAGCCCGTGTATGAGGTATACGGATGTGCAATTGTTACACCTCACAGCCGCTCGGATGTGCAATTGTTACCTAACATCCACACTCTCAGCCACATTTATTACATCTTAACTCTAGAGGTAGGAAAGAGTATTACATCTTAACTCTATTTTGGGATCCAACATTGATCTCGACATCAATTGTGCAGTTATCGACATGTAGCAGCAGTCAGTTGCTCGGATGGGCACGACATCTTTTTGCAAACGAACAGATGAGACAAAGTCTGAACTGAACTCTTGTGATACCTGTAGTGAGTGTGTGACTTTGTCTCGACGGTCAACTGAACTCAAGTGTTAAACTCTTATGAACTCAAGTGTTGAACTCAAGTGTTAGATTCAGATGTAACAGATGTGGCTGTTAGGTGTAAGAAGACGAATTGCATAGTGAATGTGTGAGTCAACTGAATTCAAGTGTTAAACTCTTACCTACCTCCGCAGATGTTTAAGATAGAGAGTTGAGAGTTAAGATATGTATACCTAAGTCTGATTTGTTGCCACTTTATAACTGTAAAATGTGATTGTCGCCCATGGGTGTAAAAATTTTTATCAAACCAAATCAACTCTGTTTTGTGAACACCAGCTTTCCTAAATAAGTGAATGTGCGACTTGTCTCGAGAAGTGAATGTGCGAGGCGGGCGTCTGATTCCGCTAACAACATCGACAGTGGTGTGTCTACATGTGTCACAAACAACTAGACGAACTCTTCAAAATCAGACGCCCTGTACGACAAGGCCTCACATTCACCCCAACAGATTCTGACCAACAGATTCTGAAGTGTCAAAGCGGACGCTGGCTCAGAGCGTATATCTGTACATGAAGAAAGAACTGCGGAACCGGTCGAGAGCGAGTGGGATCACATGCGAGGAGAGTTCTCTAAGCGCTGCTAGGAAATCGGTGGCTCAACATTTGGCCGTCGATCAAATAACCCACGAGGCTCTGGACAACGGGTTGTGCATAGCCAGGGGACAGTTGATCGAAAACAGCTTTTTACTGAAGTCTCTGGGCAGCGGTCATAAAGATGTCAAGATTATTGCCCTGTCCACTATGCTGTCTCAACGTCTCAGGAATTTAAGGATGCTCTTGGCCATGTATTGACTCAACACACGTCCGAGCATTGCATAGTTGTATTGAGATTACGAAGATCTCGAAGGTACAACAAATCAGACTCTTTATTCCGATTCTGGTGTCACTACATGTCACACATGTCCAACACTAGAGAGTTGCAATCTTCGAACAGTCACGTTAGCTTTGTCATGTGAGTCGATGTTCCAATCTGTACACTCTGCTGTTAGGGAAGAACAAAGTCATGTGAGTCTCCAAGTGTTGGATGTGTGTGACATGTAGAGACACCCCATAGAGAACAACAAATTAGACTATATTCAGAAAAAGTTCAACACTATTCAGAATATGTTCAATCTGTTCGTAGTATGTGTTATGTACAGATCCCCATGCAGATCCGGAACCTACTCTGTCTCTTTGGCGTTCCCCTCAGAGAGACTTGCAAATTTTCAATGTCCGACGACCAACGCCAACAGATTCTTCCTGAAGATTCCTTACAGTGAAGATTCCAAGATTCCTTAATAAATGTTTCCTGAAGATTCCTAAAAGTAACATATGTGTGAGATTCGCGGGGTACATCAATGTGTGGTCAGGTCAAAAATTACATTCATACAAATCTTATACTATACTTCCAGAGTTTCAACGAATTGATTGGAAAGCGCTCCTCCTTCGTTGTTGCTGCATATTCCAAAACTTTGAGAGGCTTCGACGATAAAGTGGATGGCGAGCAATATTTTTCCCAGGGTACTTTTGACTTGGACATTTACGAACCTGAGCACGGGATGGAGAAACGTTTCCGAAATATCGATCAGCAAGATGCGGACACTCGAGATCGACCAGGCGCCGCTGCTGACAACCGTGTCCACGAAAGGTTTGATGATCTTGTGTATCAAAACGATTACTGACTGTTCTATCTCAGAATTAGTTTTAGAGTTCACCATGGCATTGACGAAGAGTTTGACAGGGAGCATGATAGGAGAGTACCATTCGTATTTGCGTCCAGCTGCTATTTTCGATTCTATCTTCGTCTTCGACATGAACAATATTTTATCAGCACTGCAACACTAAAAAACAACACATTCGTCACGAATGAACAGAATGTGTTTCAGAAGCAGGACGTCGAGAAGAAAAAGCAGAATCATGTAATGGTGAAGGAGATCGACGGATCCGAAATATTGTTCTTGGAACCTATGTTGTCGTTGAGCGATCTCGAACATGGATGGAAAGCGAAGGCGATTACGAACCCCAACAAGTTATTCTATAAGACAACAGTCAACATTTTAAGAAGCAATAAGATCGTTATCGGTCCTTGCGAGATGACGTTTAATCATTTTCATTGGCTATGGAAACAACTCCCTCACGTCCTCTCACAGGGCTATGAGTTGGACGAGGAAGATGCAGATGCACACAATGAAAAAATGAATTATTAAACATGTAACAACATTATCCTGATTTAAGACTCAGGATAATGTTGTTACATGTTTAATAATTCATTTTTCCATTGTGTGGATTCTGACTGACCATATGTTAATATTCATTTTATTTTTCCATTGTCTGGATTATGAGTCAAATGTTTTGAGTCAAATGTTAATTCATTTTATTTTTCCATTGTCTGGATTATGACCACGAGTCACAATTTTCAAATATTAATTAATTTTGTTTTCCATTCTGATGACAGAGTCACAATTTTCTTATTCATTTCTCCATTGTCTGGATTTTGACCAGAATGTGATATCACATCTTTAATAACTCATTTTTCTATTGTCTGAATTCTGACCATTTTTGAGTCAAATGATATCACATCAGGTTTTGACCTAATTGTGAACTCAAATGTTGATGAATTTAATTATTTTTTACATTGTCTGGATTTTGCCATTTTGAATTCAACTGTTGATTACGGTAACGTTTTTTTTTTTTTTTTTTCCATTTTCTGGACTCGCCATTTATGGTTTGCAACTCCGTAAAAACAACTTTTACTCGTTTTTCCATTTTCTGGATTGACCGTATTACGGTTTATGATATTCATGGAGGTGAATAGAACTTAGTTTTATAGTTCGGATTCAAAATTATAAATTCTTTTGAAAACTCAGTGAAAAATTCGTTACACGCGAGGCACTTCGCTAAATTTTATATCGTCTGTTAAATTATTGGCGTAAGTTCTAAGCTTAAGAAATACATTGTGCATCAAATTAATATTTTTCAAATCGTACTCGAACACAGTGTAGATCGATTTTAAAAATTTAGATTTGGTCACACTGTTATTGATGTTGTTATACAATGTGTGTTCGAGTCGCGTATTGAAATCTACGAGATACTCCTTCATGGCGTCGTCGATCGATCTTGTTTTTATTTTCAGATAGTTCTGCGTTCAGTCGGTCTTTCTCTTGGATTATCTTTCGTATATTTGCGTTAACTTCTAAGAATTTCTTATCTACATCTTTGTATATCGTCATTATTTGTTGTACTTTGGCAGATGACTTTTCAATTTCTTTCCTTAATTCAGATTTTTCTTCTTCGTGTTTAGTTTGTTGAGTTTGTAATTCATCCATGTGCTTCTTTGTAGAATCGGCTAACTCTTGACTAAATAAACTTATTTCATTAATTTTAGCGTCTACGTTCTGGAATCTAAACTGAATGTCCGTGCCTGTTCATACAATTTACTTTGCATTTCTAACACACACGTTTGGATAAACAAATCTCCGATATCGATGAGAGACTGCAACGCGACATCGAACACACATCGAAGTCACTGGGATATACTTTTTAATTCGTCAATCTCTGTAGTTTTATTAAGCGTTTTTTTTTTTGAGATTCTCTAGCGATGTGTTCATCTGTGCAATCTTAAAATCATTATTCTTTATAGTTTTTTTCACATATACTTAATTTATTTGTCTTTTCACTTAATTCGGTGCTAAGGCTTGTCACTGTGTTGCAAGAAGAAGCCATGCGCGTCGAAATCGCACACGTAGACAACCTGTTGGACGCCACGCTCGGCCGGAAGAGGATTGGAATTGCGACCAATCAAATACTGAAATTCGCAACTCTTTCTACAGAGGAGATCAACGAGACCAAAAGGGAACGATTGTACCTCGTATCGAGCATGACAGATATTGTACCCGAGAATCAGTTGCTCTCTCTAGCCAACGAGGAAATCCTGAATCCTACAAGCCGTGTTAGCCGAATTGAAACTTTGAGTCAGTGTCTAAAATAAAACATGTACTTCTAACGAACCTTTTATTCACACTCCAAAAAAAAAAAAAAAACACTATAGATTTATTAATCACATTACAGGTAGCACCTAAACCACCAATCTTTGACCTGCACGAGTGGGGTCCGTGATTTCGCGTCTCGGTGCAAGAATAACTCGCTGGCCTGTGCTCTAATTTCGTAGCCCGTGTATGAGGTATACGGATGTGCAATTGTTACACCTCACAGCCGCTCGGATGTGCAATTGTTACACCTCACAGCCACACTCTCAGCCACATTTATTACATCTTAACTCTAGAGGTAGGAAAGAGTATTACATCTTAACTCTATTTTGGGATCCAACATTGATCTCGACATCAATTGTGCAGTTATCGACATGTAGCAGCAGTCAGTTGCTCGGATGGGCACGACATCTTTTTGCAAACGAACAGATGAGACAAAGTCTGAACTGAACTCTTGTGATACCTGTAGTGAGTGTGTGACTTTGTCTCGACGGTCAACTGAACTCAAGTGTTAAACTCTTATGAACTCAAGTGTTGAACTCAAGTGTTAGATTCAGATGTAATAGATGTGGCTGTTAGGTGTAAGAAGACGAATTGCATAGTGAATGTGTGAGTCAACTGAATTCAAGTGTTAAACTCTTACCTACCTCCGCAGATGTTTAAGATAGAGAGTTGAGAGTTAAGATATGTATACCTAAGTCTGATTTGTTGCCACTTCATAACTGTAAAATGTGATTGTCGCCCATGGGTGTAAAAATTTTTATCAAACCAAATCAACTCTGTTTTTGTGAACACCAGCCCTTTCCTAAATAAGTGAATGTGCGACTTGTCTCGAGAAGTGAATGTGCGAGGCGGGCGTCTGATTCCGCTAACAACATCGACAGTGGTGTGTCTACATGTGTCACAAACAACTAGACGAACTCTTCAAAATCAGACGCCCTGTACGACAAGGCCTCACATTCACCCCAACAGATTCTGACCAACAGATTCTGAAGTGTCAAAGCGGACGCTGGCTCAGAGCGTATATCTGTACATGAAGAAAGAACTGCGGAACCGGTCGAGAGCGAGTGGGATCACATGCGAGGAGAGTTCTCTAAGCGCTGCTAGGAAATCGGTGGCTCAACATTTGGCCGTCGATCAAATAACCCACGAGGCTCTGGACAACGGGTTGTGCATAGCCAGGGGACAGTTGATCGAAAACAGCTTTTTACTGAAGTCTCTGGGCAGCGGTCATAAAGATGTCAAGATTATTGCCCTGTCCACTATGCTGTCTCAACGTCTCAGGAATTTAAGGATGCTCTTGGCCATGTATTGATCAATAAAAAAAACTCCAATAAAAAAAAAATCTCAATTGTCCTTTTTGTTTTAATCAGTCACACAAGGATACTATCGGTTATAAATTAAAATGATAATATGATTCTTAGGATAAAGAACACTATAGAACTAAATTATGTTTGGTTCAATCCTGATTTTTACTTTAATCGTTGTCGTACTCTTAGCTGTACTGCACCTAACGCAAAACAGTCAACGCAGACACGGCCTTGCATTTTGGGATGGGATAAACGACGACGACGCTTTGGAACCGGACGCGGAGTGGTTATAGGTTCGCGCAACCATCCAATCAATATGACTTCCGTCGGCACGACACACGCCCTCAACAACTGGGTGTACGGTCAGAAGAACTGTTCGAAGGTAGATCAGAGTTGCGAGTTCGATCACGAATGCGACGCTATCTGTCAGACGATTTTCTCCGAAGACGAACTAGACATCACTCAATACGTGTGCAACAAATTCAGCATGCGATGCTCTCCCGTGACTGTGACTCACCGGCCGTACACCATTGCGATGCACGATCACGAGCGCCTCATCGCCTCGAGTAAGAACACAAACATGCCCGACAGTTTTTTGTGGTTCCTCAATCACAACAACAGAAAGTCGTTCATGAGAAAGCGCGCTGCATTCTACGACAAACTGAGCGTGCTACTGGGGAAGATTGACATGGTGCAGGCGGGCGGCTTGGCGTTGAAGATCCAAGAAATGAATCAACGAGCTCGCGCTCTACTGCGAGAAAGAATAGACAGACACTTGAACAAGAACACGGAATTGACCCCCGCTGAAACGTCAAAGATAGAAGGGTGGTTCGCCAGCTTACAGTTCACAGGAGAGAGTTCTGATCTCTTTACGAAACCTCTGTCGTTCGATCATCTAAAGGTGTATGCAACTGACATCTCTCGATGTATCACAGCGAAAACAAAGATGAAGACGGCGACGACGAAGAAGATGACGACGACGACGACGACAGCGATTCTGATTTTAATCCTGACTCTATCTCAATAGCACTTTGCAAGAGGACTCAGACCAGGTCTTCGGCGACACCACCGCCGATTAAACGCATAAGACGTCATTATGGACCGACGCCCTCGTGCAACAGTAGCAGATTCGGTGATGAAAGCAGTACCATTGTCAACAGAAGCAGCAGCGGGCTCAGCAGCGATGACGACGGAAGCGGTAGCGTTAGCAGCAGCAGCACCGCTAATGTTGAAATCGATTCTTGAAGTTTAAATCGATTAATTTTGAAACAAACCGAAAATTAAAAATCTGTTTTGATACAAAAATAGACGTTTAACGATATTTCATTGATCGACGTTAATGCACTAATCACCTGCGCGCCTGTGTAGTGATTAACGAAGAGAAATGACGACGAGGTGCTTAACGAATTTTTCATTGAGTTTACAAAAGAATTTATAATTTTGAATCCGAACTATAAAACTAAGTTCTATTCACCTCCATGAATATCATAAACCGTAATACGGTCAATCCAGAAAATGGAAAAACGAATAAAAGTTGTTTTTACGGAGTTGCAAACCATAAATGGCGAGTCCAGAAAATGGAAAAAAAAATAAACGTTACCGTAATCAACAGTTGAATTCAAAATGGCAAAATCCAGACAATGTAAAAAATAATTAAATTCATCAACATTTGAATTCACAATTAGGTCAAAACCTGATGCGATATCATTTGACTCAAAAATGGTCAGATTCCAGACAATAGAAAAATGAATTATTAAAGACCGAAACCCAAACAGCAGAGATTGCACGGCTGACCCAAGAAATTAACGATCTGATCGCAGAGAAAGAAAGATCAACACAATTGATAACAGAATTGAAGGACTTTCAAGAAGAGATGAAAAAGACCGAAACATTGAATCAGGACCTTATCCAAAAGCATCAGGACGTTATCCAAAAGCAAACTGACAGAGAATAACAAGGTAGTCGCTCCCCGAAAAAAAATAAAGAAAAAAATGAATCTGATGTCAGAGATGGCCGTATGCATCTTGTGTGCCACTAACCCAGTGAACGTGATCTTCCAGCCCTGCACTCACGGGTGTTGTTGCATGTCGTGCGCCCGATCCGTGTCCACGTGTCCGAAGTGCTGCAAGGACATTTTCCTAAAACAATCCATCGCCTCGTCCTCGCTTATACGCAACAACACGAACATACCTTCACCGCTCCCTTGCCCTAGCTCTGTCATCTAACAACTCATGTTATCGATCACGAAGTAAATATTGTCCCGCGGTTTGTGTACATATAACGCAGAGCGGGTCTTGACAGATTACTTAGTGTGCACTCCCTGCGAGTGCTTTTGCTCTTGATGTTTGGTGAGTCATTGCATTTTTGAAATGTAATTTTCGTAGACTTCGCTAGACATTTCTGGCCCAGACATACTCCATATAAAATTATTGTTCATCACAGTACTGAATCGAACATCGAGAAAAGTCAATTGTGTCTTATCTTCAGAGTTATTAGGCAGGTTGTTCGAAATGTCAATCCCGCCGTTGATATACACGCTTTTTCCGTTGTTTTTTATTTGTATTACTCTATTCCTAATATCGTCAGCAGTAGGTTCTCCAGTAATGTCAAATTGCAGATTTCTGAATGTTGTGTATACTTCCGCTTCCAAGAAAGATTTGTTGTCTGCGTTGACTGTTTTGCGTTAGGTGCAGTACAGCGAAGAGTACGACAACGATTAAAGTAAAAAACAGGATTAAACCAAGCATAATTGATGTCCATTGTACTAATACAATACATTTAACAGCGGCGAAGCAGCATAAGGAGCAGCAGTAGCAGCAGCAGCTGTCGACCCTCCTAACGGTCAAGGACCGAAGGATATTCCGATTTCTGATATCATGTCTTTTCTCAAAAACGATTTCGAGATTATGAAATGTCTACTATGTCGTTTAATGATAGTGGTGAGCGGAAAGGAATTGGATATCATTGCAAACCTTTCTCAAGAAATAACCAAAATTATGGTCGCAATTTGCCATGTATACGTGTGAATGTAAGTTTATGTAAGCCATTACATTTTGTACGTATGGTTCCAACATATATGCCTCGAATAGTGTAAGACATGTGCAGCCATCTTCAATACTCAATAGGATAAGATTTGTAGTTTAGCGATCTGCAAAGATCTTAATATTTGTCTTCTATGAGGACGTATATTTATGTAATATTTACATTAAAAAAACAAAACAAAATTTACATTGTTTTATTTTTAACAAACGTACATTACATTATTTAACAAATGTACATTACATAGTGTGCACTCCCTGCGAGTGCTTTTGCTGTTGATGTTTGGTGAGTCCTCTTACAGCTACAGATTCTTGGCGGCATCCGTTGTGCGTTATGGTCAGTCAGCTACAGATTCTGTGCTGGTGGCGAATTGGTGGTCAGTCCTCTTACACCTAAAGATTCTGTGTTGAGATTTAAATGATCAACACGATGAATGTCCATCACAATAGTGGGTACCGACTGGACCATTTCGGGTTTCGCCTGCTTGTTGCGTTGCGTCCTGTTTGTTTTCTTGGACGGTTGTTGTTCCTGTTGCTGTGTCAACCCTGTTTCAACTTTGCTAGCAGAGTCTTCCTGAGTCTCGAATTCCATGTTTGTCTTTTGTTGTTATTCTTCTTGGTGGTAGTCTATAACGCCGAATAAGAAGTTTAACATCGTGTGATGCTTGTCTTGCCTGGATTTACACCTACATGAAAGCGTCCAAATAACGCTCTGCGCGATCGACATATTCTGCATCTTCGTGTGTCAGTAAGTACCGGTTACCCATCAGCACACTGAGATTATGATCAAACGGATGTTCGTGTTTGTTATCGAATCGGTCACGATGGATACGATGCCTCTAACAAACGCATCTCTCGCTTGTGTATCTTTCATTGACAGAAGTTCTTCATAGACTATATTCTAGTTGTGTGTGACAGAAACTCTCTAGTTGAATGTGTCACACACTACAGAGTTCAGAATCGTATCTTAACTATATTCTGTTCTATCTGAATCTGTTCGCAGCAACTCTCTAGTTGAGTGTGACATTTGCATGGGTCTCTCTGCGCGCATGCAAATGTAACGTCCTTGTCGTACAGTGCTAACATATTCCAGACAATCGTCAAGACATGTATCTCTACATCTTGCATAAGTCGAGATGACCTGCACCAATACTATACATCTTGAATGTGTCACACACTACAGAGTTCAGAATCGTATCTTAACTATATTCTGTTCTATCTGAGTCTGTTCGCAGCAACTCTCTAGTTGCAAAAATTCTTCAACTAGAGAACAACAAATTAAACTATATTCAGAAAAAGTTCAACACGATTTCGAAGGTACAACAAATTAGACTCTATTCAGAAAGAGTGTTGAACTCTTGCCTACCTGACTACTCTAGACTTTGTCATGTGAGTCTGTACACTCCGTTGTTAGGTAGGCAAGAGTTCTGGTGCAGGTCATCTTGTTGACGACGAGGAAGTCTTAACTTACAATTGCATGCGCGCAGAGAGACCCATGCAAATGTCACACACAACTAGAGAGTTGCTGCGAACAGATTCAGATAGAACAGAATATAGTTAAGATACAATTCTGAACTCTGTAGTGTGTGACACATTCAAGATGTATAGTATTGGTGCTTGTCTGAAATCTGTTAGACTCTTCTACGACTCGTCGTTCGTCGAGATCCATTCTATCGATCATCTGCCTGATCAAATCGAGGTTGGCGACACACATGCCTGTCTCGTCCTTTACGCAAGCCCGACGACGCGACGAGAAAGTGCCAAAGGCGAGGCGATGTCCGATATTTCATTCTCATCTCGTTCCGACGACACATTAGTCAAGTACGGTTTGACTGGCGAAACAATAGAATACAAAACCGATCATCTCATAGTACACTCAGCTTTGGTCATGTAATTGGTCATGTAATAAAATCTGAACGTTAATTATTGTTTTATTTGACTTACTTATCTTAAAAATTAAAACATGTGGTGGTGTATGTGTGTTCTGCTGCTTGTGTGTCTGGTCAGCTAATCGACATCAGCGATAAAACAACAGAAGAAGATTCCGTCGTACCCAGTGTCAAGAAGATACTGCAGTCTAAATTGGTTGCGAGGTAGGTAAGAGTTCAAAGCAGTCAAGTGCTCAGATGTGCAATTCGCCTTCCTGTAATTGTTACACCTCACAGCCACATCTTAACTCTCAGCCACATGGCTGAACCACGGGAGTCTACTGTGTCAACGGACGTCAATAGAACGCTGCAAGATTTGACAAATGCTGTCAGGACAATTATTAATATCGTGTACGACAGTATTAATGTTGAAGTATTACTGTCCGACTTACTAAAGTACAATCCCGATCAGGATACAATGATCTTGATAGAGCAGTTGCATACACAGCTGCGATCTGCATTCGATTCAGATGAAACCAAAATTAACATTATAAGATCATACAACGTGCTGAAGCATATATACGATTCTTTGGTAGAAAGAGATAGGTTGAGTCGATATTACAACCTGAAAATAAAATATAACAATATAAAAATTAAACAACTTCTCAACGCCATTAAACCTCATCTTAACAACAACAACAGAATTAAGAAACACTTGTTGGACAAATACAAAATTTCCAATCAGAATTGGTTAATGTTTTTGAGAACAAACAGAGGGGACGGTAACGGAGATTACGAAATGTCAGATGCGAATGACACGTCTACAGAAGCCGTTCAGAAATTGATCGCATTATTGCAACCTATATTTCCAAACACGGGTAATGTTGACGAACCCGTCGCCGATCAATTATTGAATCTGCAAGTAGTCGCGTCCGATTTAAAATCTGTCGTTGCAGCGTTTGAATTGAATGCCGATGCTGAGTCGATGATGTCTAAAAAAATGTTAAGCTACTTAACGAAAATTCTATTGAACAGAGTGAAAACCATGGAACTGTTAAAAGATTATTGTTCCTCGATTTTGACTAAGTATAGAAATGACGTGAATTGGAAAATAGTGCAAATCAACAAGAAATATTTCAACAACACAGAACTCGAATTACTTAAACCGATGTTAAAAAACATCGGTGAATATCCCAGTGACTTCGACACTCCGTTCGATGTCGCGTTGTAGTCTCTCATCGATATCGGAGATTTGTTTATCCAAACGTGTGTGTTAGAAATGCAAAGTAAATTGTATGAACAGGCACGGACATTCAGTTTAGATTCCAGAACGTACATTGTTGATCAGATGACTAACAATTTTAACGCTTTGGAAAATCGACTCGAGGAAATAAAAAAAGAAGCAAGTCGACATAGAGAAGTTGAAAATAACACCACCACAGTCTTCAGAGAGTACTATCGATTTGACAGATTTGCGAAATCGACTCGATGAAATAAACAAAAAGCAAGACGAATTGCTGGCCGCGAACGGCATCAGGTCCCACCTGCACGTGGCGGCGAATGTGCTCTGCAACTTCCTTAAAAACGATTACGTCGAAATGTTTTTGAACTCGAGTCTCATGCAACGCGGTCTCTTCGTGTCGCTCGTTTTGAACAACATTCTCTTCAGACATATTTCTAAAGACGATAAAATTACCTCTCTAAATGACGCAGACAAGAAAAATATGTTTAACCTGATCGACTTCTGCGTTGAAATTAAAAAGGATTTTAATCTGCTGGGGCACAACAAGGCGAATCGACTGTACGGAACTGTAAAACCCGAGGATTCAGCGGAACAGGCGGACTGGGCCCTCGCACAGACCGTAATTGGCGCTTACAGACAATTGAGACACGCCTCCCTCGAAAAAAAATACTCTTATCAAAAATCATTGTATCCCAAGACGAAGCCCAATCTAAAAGAGATTCGAACTATATTTCAACGAAGCCGTAGACGCGGTTCAGAATATTTATTTCTGTTTTTCTAGCAACGTTTCCTTTTACTGAGGAGTCTCGTTTCCGACAAAGTCAAGCGACATCTCAGACAAAAGCACGCATTCACCTAACACTCAGCATTGAGACAAACTCAAACATCAACACACACATACAAAATAGTTTTTAAATTTGCTAGAACAACTCAACACTTCTTCTTCCTCATCCTCGTCCTCCTGTTCATGGTCTTCGTCGTCGACGTTTAAATTTAAAATAAAACATCTCCTTCGTTCTGACATTGCTTTTTTAAATCTAATTAACGTACATTGGAATTAAATTATTTTTCAAAATTAACTCGAATTGTTTATCTATACTTAATATTTGCAGGACGTGACAGATTTTCAATAAGTGTTTAATCGTGTTGTTGTTTGTTCACACATATTGCATATTGGTCACGGGGTCTGAAATCTGTTAGCAATGACGTTTGTTTCTTCGACAGTTTGCCCGTAGCCGATTCTGCGCCGTTCCTCTTTTGATTTGTTGCATGCTTGGATGGATATGTTGCTGACGTAATCTTTAATTGTTTTGTTTTTCGTTTCATAATCCATGTTGGTCTGCGCGAGCAAATTCACGGAATGATTGCACGCACTTTTCTCAAGACTTTAAATACCAGATCCGTTGTTGGAACGGCTGCGCCGCGCGCTGCGTGCGTGGCTATAAGCTCTCGCCCTCTCTCCAGACGTGGAGTGAACTCTGGTGAGCACAGTGCAAGTGACAAAGTCTTATGCAATTCGTCTTGTTACACTCTTAGCCACAACTCTATTACATCTTAACTCTATTATAAATCACCTCACTCTATTCTGAATCTTGTCTTAGGTACGGGGAGTAGGGTCCAACATTGAACAGGTGTAGCAGCAATCAGTTATCGACTCGTCTTGTCCGGATGTAGTAGGTGACCAGTGCAAGTGATGAACTCTTGCACATGTAGCCTACGACGTCCGTGTCGTAGGCTCGTTGATTGACGCTCTGCCTCCGCAATTAAAATTACGAACCGCTTACAGCGTTCTCTCGCTTGCAGAGAGATACGCGGAGTGTGTGTTGTATCGAGTGGACACGCTCGCCAGCGTAATGCAATCATCCGGACTGGTCAATGTCATTTCTTTTCATAAATTCAATGCACTTGACACACAAAGCGGTTCGTATTACGTTAATTATAATTACGCATATCTTTACCAACTTTTGTCTCTGGTGCGACATAACATTGTGTCCCTGACTGGCCACTGTCTGCAACCCATGATGAAGTTAGCTCGTGTTCTACCCAGTGTCGAAAATTCTGACCTGGTCCTCTACTCGCGCACACCGGAAGCTGTAGACGCGCTGAAGATGATGTATGTGAACCACTACAAATCTTTCTTGGAAGCGGAAGTATACACAAAATTCAGAAATCTGCAATTTGACATTACTGGAGAACCTACTGCTGACGATATTAGGAAAATCGACCTCTAAACAAGAGCGATTTAGGTAAGTAAAATAATGGGGTCGAGCTTGAAGAAGCGTCACGTAGTAATTGTCTTGTTACGGTTCTTCCGCTCACAAGAGTTTAGTTGATGAGTTCACAACTGAGAAGATAAGACTGAATCTTGTCTTCACTATTCAGAATCTTCATAATGCATTCGTACGGGGAGTAGGGTCCAACTTCAATGTCTGTAAAATTGAATTTATAATAGGGGTACTATTATAAATTCAATTTTACTTTTTCAGGAGTTACTATTATAAGTTCAATTTTGTTTTTTTCATGCGTCTCAGAATCGGTCGATATATAAGACAAAGTCAACCCGAGTTATTCTTGCACCGAGACGCGAAATCACGGACCCCACTCGTGCAGGTAAAAGATTGGTGTTTTAGGTGCTACCTGTAATGTGATTAATAAATCTATAGTGTTATTTTTTTTTTTTTTTTTGAGTGTGAATATAAGGTTCGTTAGAAGTAAATGTTTTATTTTAGTCACTGACTCTAAGTTTCAATTCGGCCAACACGGATTGTAGGTCGACAATTGAAGAATATGAACGATCTGTTAGGTACACTGTGTTCTAGTGTTTTAAAAATAAAATAAAACAATTAAATAGGACTGACTTTGATTTACTTATGAATGAATTTGTTTTAATGGTTGACGATTTACATTGCAAAGGTAAACAATAAATTCAAGTCGTGGTTCCAGAGTTGTTAAACGACGTCCGTGTCGTAGGCTCGTTGATTGACGCTCTGCCTCCGCAATTAAAATTACGAACCGCTTACAGCGTTCTCTCGCTTGCAGAGAGATACGCGGAGTGTGTGTTGTATCGAGTGGACACGCTCGCCAGCGTAATGCAATCATCCGGACTGGTCAATGTCATTTCTTTTCATAAATTCAATGCACTTGACACACAAAGCGGTTCGTATTACGTTAATTATAATTACGCATATCTTTACCAACTTTTGTATCTGGTGCGACATAACATTGTGTCCCTGACTGTCCACTGTCTGCAACCCATGATGAAGTTAGCTCGTGTTCTACCCAGTGTCGAAAATTCTGACCTGGTCCTCTACTCGCGCACACCGGAAGCTGTAGACGCGCTGAAGATGATGTATGTGAACCACTACAAATCTTTCTTGGAAGCGGAAGTATACACAAAATTCAGAAATCTGCAATTTGACATTACTGGAGAACCTACTGCTGACGATATTAGGAAAATCGACCTCTAAACAAGAGCGATTTAGGTAAGTAAAATAATGGGGTCGAGCTTGAAGAAGCGTCACGTAGTAATTGTCTTGTTACGGTTCTTCAGTGCAGAAAAAAAAAATCTAAAAGAAAATAAAACTCAACAGCGGTTAAAATATTTATTACTGACACACAAGAAAGGAAGATGCGAGGACGACGCGACGCAACAGCATTCTGAAATGCCTTTGCCGTTGTTAAACGTGTTCGCCTTGTCGCGGATGAGCGACATCAAATCGTCATTGTCGTCCTCGTCGTCCGAAGGTCGGATAAGAAAGGTTTCGTTGCTCTCGCGGTTAAGTGTCGTTCTTCTAATTTTCAGAGGATCGTTGATAAAGAGGTAGTAGGATCCACTTTCATCTTTCTGTCTCAGATCGTACTCTACGACGAATCTTCCGCTCCAGGTAGACTGTGTTGTTTTCAACTCGTCTTGCTTTTTGTTTATTTCATCGAGTCGATTTCGCAAATCTGTCATATCGATAGTACTCTCTGAAGAATGTGGTGGTGTTATTTTCAACTTCAGCGTTAAAATTGTTAGTCATCTGATCAACAATGTACGTCGGCACATTCACTAGCAGCAGTCAAGTACGTCGGCACATTTTCGGCACTAAAAAAATGGCACTAGTTCAGAAATCTGCAATTTGACATTACTGGAGAACCTACTGCTGACGATATTAGGAATAGAGTAATTAAAATAAAAAACAACGGAAAAAGCGTGTATATCAACGGTGGGATTGACATTTCGAACAACCTGCCTAATAACTCTGAAGATAAGACACAATTGCCTTTTCTCGATGTTCGATTCAGTACTGTGATGAACAATAATTTTATATGGAGTATGTCTGGGCAAGAAATGTCTAGCGAAGTCTACGAAAATTACATGTTAGCGTTCCCAAAAAAAACAGTGAATCAAATCAACAAAGGAGACAAAAAGAATCGGTCGGTCCTGTCTCGAAAGTTTAATACGGTTCGTGGAAATAACAACGAATACCCCTGTGTTTAATTGCAGAGTTGGTCATCATGAACAGCGTCCGTTGAATCGTGTTGTCGAGCGCTAAGGTTTGAAAAGTGGATTTATCAACGCAGTCCCCGAATGTCGAAGAATTTGCAGAATAGATGATGTTGTAAACAATCTTAGCGAAAATGTACGCTGCGCAGTCAGACGTTATACATCGCGTGGATCGAACCTCCGGAGGAATGAACCTTGCGTTAAAATGAAAAGAATCTATGTTCTGAAATTTGTACTCGAGAGGCAGCAAACCTCCGAGGATGACCAATTTCGGCTGAAGACCATTTTTCCAGTCGAAAGAAAAACTGTTTAGAGAAGTGAAGTATATCGTCAGACCGTTATTTCTCAAGCGTTGAATTATGTTTCCCATCTCGACAACGATGAAAAAGATTCGGTTGTTTAGTTTGATCTGGTCGAAGGACTGGCACGTTTCTAAATCTTCTTCGCTGCACTTACTCTCTTGCCATTGCATCTTCATCTTTTGCAGACAAAGTCACGCATTCACCAACGTCTCAGAATTGGTCTAGATTGCAGACAAAGTCACGCATTCACCAACGTCTCAGAATTGAATTCACCAACGTCTCCGAATTGGTCTATATTGCAGACAAAGTCACACATTCACCAATGTCGCAGAAGCGGTCTACATTGCGCATTCACCAACGTCTCAGAATTGGTCTATATTGCAGACAAAGTCACGCATTCACCAACGTCTCAGAATTGGTCTACATTGCAGACAAAGTCACGCATTCACCAATGTCTCAGAATCGGTCTACATTGCAGACAAAGTCACGCATTCACCAATGAAATTTGTCGCTAAATTTGAAATATCAGACCCCAGTCTTTCTTGTATGTTGGGTCCGCTAACTGCGATACTAAAAAGAGCGTTTTGCTAATTTTAATTTCGCAGATTAAGATTTATGTTCTATATCACGATATTCAAGTAAATTTAGATTAGTTTAGAAAAAATTAAATGTATGTGATTTTGATTTTTTACGCAGTCTTCTATTAACGTAACCCATGAAACAAAGATGACTAACCCATGAAACAAAGATGACTATGTTAAACGGATTTATATACAAATGATGAATATACAATTATTTAAAATACTGAATTTAATATATTTTACATGTTTACAGATTCCTAAACCGTGTGAATGTGCCGTCATGTGGCATATTAAGCCTTCGGCGAACGTCCAGATTCTGAACTCAATGTTTGAAGGGGTTACTATTGTAAACTCAATTATTATTTTTCAGGGGGCACTATCATAAAGTCAATGTATGGGTTACTATTATAAATTCAATGGTGAGTTGGGATAATATCATAAAATCAATTTTTGATTGTTCACTGCAGATTCTGACTAACAGATTCTGAACTCATGTTTGAAGGGGTTACTATTGTAAACTCAATTGTGATTTTTCAGGAGGTACTATCCCGTTCCGGACAATGTCAGACATTCGCAAATCTGGACCCAGTCCACATGAACAGAAATACACAACCGAGTACCTGCTCCTCCTGCTGTGTCAGGATCCCCGTGCAAATGTGGGTTTTTGACCAAGCCAGTGATCCGTAAACCGATCAACAAGTCTAAAATTTTATTGAAAAAATCCAGTGCGTCAAATGAAAATAATCTTTGCCCGACTGGGGGGGGGGACCACAAATTCCCCCAGGGAGGACTCCCCTTCTGGCTGCCGACCCGAGAGGTGTCTTGATAACTCCTCGAACCTCTTTCTTCTCAATTTCTGCAACATTCGCGGTCTTCGCTCTAATTTTCATTCTGTGGAACATCATCTCTCCTCCTCTAAACCTCATCTTCTCTTTCTTACTGAAACACAGGTTTCTGAGGCTACTGACAGCAATCTCTACTCTATTCCCTCCTACTATCTCTATCCTAAATTTCAATCCAAAGCTGGATGTTGCGCCTACGTGCGCAACGACATCACTTGCTCTCGTGCCCACGACCTTGACTCTTCTGAATTTTCCACCATCTGGTTAAGACTTCACTGTCATTCTATTACTAAATACATCTGTGCTGTTTATCTCTCACCTAACTCTACCAACTATGTAAAATTCTTTGACTATTTGAATTCTAAAGTGGAGCACATCTTGACCCACTCTCCCTTCGCTGAAATCTCCATCCTAGGAGATTTCAATGTTCACCACCAGCTTTGGCTTTCATCCTCTTTCACTGACCATCCTGGTGAGCAAGCCTACAACTTTGCTATCCTCAACGACCTAGAGCAGTTGGTCCAGCACCCTACACGTATTCCCGACCGTCTTGGAGATCGGCCCAACATTCTAGACCTCTTCCTTACCTCAAACCCTTCTGCTTATTCTGTCAAACTGTTCTCTCCGTTGGGCTCCTCCGATCACAATCTTATTTCTGCATCCTGTCCTATCGCTCCTGTACACCCTCTGGACCCAACGAAGAGGCGATGCTTCTGGCATTTTGCTTCAGCTCGGTGGGACGACCTGAGGATGTACTTTTCCGATTTCCCGTGGAATGATTATTGCTTCCTGGATAGAGACCCCTCTGTGTGTGCTCAGCGCATCACAGAGGTGATTGTCTCTGGAATGGAGGCATACATTCCTCGTTCTTTCTCTACTCCTCACGCAAAAAAGCCTTGGTTTAATCACGCTTGTTCTCGTGCTGTCAATGATAGAGAGGTAGCTCACAAAAGGTACCAGAGCCTTCAAACTAATGCTAATTATGAACTTTACATTTCTGCCCGAAATCGTGCCAAATCTATTCTCCGACTAACCAAAAATTCTTTCATTAATAGAAAATGTCAAAACCTTGCTTTCTCTAACTCTTCCCGTGACTTCTGGCATCTAGCCAAAAACATCTCCTCCTACTTCACTTCTTCATCTTTCCCTCCACTCCTCAGTCCTGACGGCAACACTGCCGTCTCATCTATCTCTAAGGCTGAACTCTTCTCTCAAACTTTTTCTAAAAACTCCACTCTGGACGATTCTGGGCATATTCTTCCTACTCATCCCCCCTCTGACTCCTTTATGCCTGTTATAAAGATTCTTCAAAATGATGTTTTCTATGCCCTCTCTGGCCTCAATCCTCAGAAGGCTTATGGACCTGATGGAGTGCCTCCTATTGTCCTTAAAACTGTGCCTCCGTGCTGTCACCCTCCCTGGTCAAACTCTTTCGCCTCTGCCTGTCAACATCTACCTTTCCTTCTTGCTGGATGTATGCCTTCATACAGCCTGTACCTAGAAGGGTGACCGCTCAATCCCTCAAACTACCGTCCTATTGCTTTACTTTCTTGTCTATCTAAAGCTTTTGAATCAATCCTTAACCGGAAGATTCAAAAGCACCTTTCCACTTCTGACCTTCTATCTGATCGCCAGTATGGGTTCCGCAAGGGCGTTCTACTGGTGATCTCCTAGCCTTCTTAACTGACTCTTGGTCATCCTCTCTTAGCCGTTTCGGTGAAACTTTTGCTATTGCGCTGGACATATCAAAAGCTTTTGATAGGGTCTGGCACAAATCTTTGCTTTCAAAACTACCCTCCTACGGTTTCTATCCTTCTCTCTGTACCTTTATCTCCAGTTTCCTTTCTGACCGTTCTATTTCTGCCGTGGTAGACGGTCACTGTTCTTCTCCTAAATCTATTAACAGTGGTGTCCCACAGGATCTGTCCTATCTCCCACTCTTTTCTGTTGTTCATTGATGATCTTCTTTCCAAAACGAACTGTCCTATCCATTCCTACGCCGATGATTCCACTCTGCATTATTCAACTTCTTTTAATAGAAGACCCACCCTTCAGGAACTTAACGACTCAAGGCTGGAGACTGCAGAACGCTTAGCCTCAGCCCTTACTATTATTTCCGATTGGGGCAAGAAGAACCTGGTGTCCTTCAACGCCTCAAAACACAGTTTCTCCACCTATCCACTCGACACAATCTTCCAAACAACTATCCCCTATTCTTTGACAACACCCAGCTATCACCTTCCTCAACACTAAACATTCTCGGTCTATCCTTAACTCAAAATCTCAACTGGAAACTTCATATCTCATCTCTTACTAAATCAGCTTCCTCGAGGCTGGGCGTTTTGTACCGTCTCCGCCAGTTCTTCTCCCCTGCACAGTTGCTGTCCATATACAGTGGCCTTGTCCGCCCTCGTATGGAGTATGCATCTCATGTGTGGGGGGGCTCCACTCACACAGCTCTTCTGGACAGAGTGGAGGCTAAGGCTCTTCGTCTCATCAGCTCTCCTCCTCATACTGATAGTCTTCTACCTCTTACATTCCGCCGCAATGTTGCCTCTCTTTCTATCTTCTATCGATATTTCCACGCTGACTGCTCTTCTGAACTTGCTAACTGCATGCCTCCCCCCCTCCCGCGGCCCCGCTGCACTCGACTTTCTACTCATGCTCATCCCTATACTGTCCAAACCCCTTATGCAAGAGTTAACCAGCATCTTCACTCTTTCATCCCTCACGCTGGTAAACTCTGGAACAATCTTCCTTCATCTGTATTTCCTCCTGCCTACGACTTAAACTCTTTCAAGAGGAGGGTATCAGGACACCTCTCCTCCCGAAACTGACCTATCTTTCGGCCACCTCTTTGGATTCTTTTTAGGAGCAGTGAGTAGCGGCCTTTTTTTTATTTATTAATGTTTGCTTTTTGTGTGCCCTTGAACTGTCTCCTTTGCTGTAAAAAAAAAAAAAAAAAAAAAGTTAACGCTAAAATACTTTACTATGTGACTCTAAACATCAACAACCAAGATAAGAACATTCAGGATGTATTTTACACTACCTTTGCTCACTGCTGTTTGGGTTTCGGTATTTTGGTTAGACTCTTCGATATTTTTCCTGTTTTCATTAATTTTGTCTTTTAACCGGTTGATCTCGGAATCTTTGTCAATCACGGTTTTCGCAATCTTATTCAATTCTTCGTTAGAGCTTGATAACGTGAGGTTAGTTACTTGCAATGCATTTGCACGTGCGGTTTCAGCTGCTAGTATTTCCTTGGAGGATTTGTTCTCTGTGGTCATATCCTTAATTTGTTTGTTCAACCGTATAATTTCGTCTTCTTGTTTTTTCAGTAATATCGATGTCATTACTATTTTCACTCAGTTGGGTTTCGAGAGCAGTTTTCTCTTGCTGGAGGCGAGTGACATCTTGCTGGAGTCCATCTCTCGTTTGTGTCTCCTGTAGGAGTAGAGTTTTATTTTGAGTCAACTCTTGTTTGAATTGATCATTCTCTGTATCTGATTCGTTGTTACGTTGTTGGAGTTGTTCGTATTCATTTTGCATAAGATCGATCTTGTTTTTATTTTCAGATAATTCTGCGTTCAGTCGGTCTTTTTCTTGGATTATCTTTCGTATATTTGCATTAACTTCTAAGAATTTCTTATCTACATCTTTGTATATCGTTATTATTTGTTGTACTTTGGCAGATGACTTTTCAATTTCTTTCCTTAATTCAGATTTTTCTTCTTCGTGTTTAGTTTGTTGATTTTGTAATTCATCCATGTGCTTCTTTGTAGAATCGGCTAACTCTTGACTAAATAAACTTATTTCATTAATTTTAGCGTCTAACTCACTCTGCTCTAGAGTTAAGATGTAATAAATGTGGCTGAGAGTGTGGCTGTGAGGTGTAACAATTGCACATCCGAGCGGCTGTGAGGTGTAACAATTGCACATCCGAGCACCTGACCCCTGCTAGTGAATGTGTGACTTTGTTTTGACGGTCAACTGAACTCATGGATTCAGAATAGAGTTAAGATTTGATTTGGGATGATAAATTGTAACAGGAAGGCGAATTGCACATCTGAGCACTTGACTGCTTGACGCATGTGTTGTGTACAGACCCCCATGCAGATCCGGACCCCACTCTGTCTCTTTTGCTTCCCCCTCAGAGAGACTTACAGATTTTAGGTTACCGCTCAGGAGACTCTTATGAAACGAAATCGTCAGATGTTGGACCCCACTTGAGCTAGCGTTCACCTCGTGCTATCTCTTACTTGATCTCAAAATATCAAGATCCCAAAATAGAGTTAAGATGTAATACTCTTTCCTACCTCTAGAGTTAAGATGTAATAGATGTGGCTGAGAGTTAAGATGTGGCTGTGAGGTGTAACAATTACAGGAAGGCGAATTGCACATCTGAGCACTTGACTGCTTTGAACTCTTACCTACCTCGCAACCAATTTAGACTGCTGCTAGTGAATGTAACAATTGCACATCCGAGCGGCTGTGAGGTGTAACAATTGCACATCCGAGCACCTGACCCCTGCTAGTGAATGTGTGACTTTGTTTTGACGGTCAACTGAACTCATGGATTCAGAATAGAGTTAAGATTTGATTTGAGATGATAAATTCTTCTTGAACGAAACAGAGCGATCACTTACCGTTTTCAGAATGCTGTTGCGTCGCGTCGTCCTCGCATCTTTCTTTCTTGTGTGTCAGTAATAAATATTTTAACCGCTGTTGAGTTTTATTTTCTTTTAGATTTTTTTTTCTGCACTGAAGAACCGTAACAAGGCAATTACTACGTGACGCTTCTTCAAGCTCGACCCCATTATTTTACTTACCTAAATCGCTCTTGTTTAGAGGTCGATGCTTCTTGTTTTTTTGGCATCCCTCCCAAAACAAAGGTTTCATTTTTTAGCTAGGATTTAAGGATAAAGTTAAGATTTAAAACAAATAATAACAAGCCAGGGTGACACAAATACACACACCAAAATCTTTTTTATAATGTGAAATAAAACAAATCATTTTACACACATAAATTTTATTTCTTACCCCTAGGTGGTCACGAACAGACGTGATCTGCAACAAGATCTTAACACTGACGACACACGTCGAACTATTTCATCACTTACTTCAATACGGTCATAGTTAACACCATGATTTCGTCAACAAATCCCACATCTGTAGCATTAAAGGTTTCTGTTATTAAGCCGTTGGAAAGAAGTCTTCCGGTCTTTGAAACCTTTTGCATAGAACCTTGTCCATTCAAGAAAATGAAATACGCCGTCGAAAGGATATTTTCGTCGGTCGAAATATTCACGACGATCGCATCAACTCGTCTTGCTTTTTGTTTATTTCATCGAGTCGATTTCGCAAATCTGTCAAATCGATAGTACTCTCTGAAGACTGTGGTGGTGTTATTTTCAACTTCTCTATGTCGACTTGCTTCTATTTTATTTCCTCGAGTCGATTTTCCAAAGCGTTAAAATTGTTAGTCATCTGATCAACAATGTACGTTCTGAAATCTAAACTGAATGTCCGTGCCTGTTCATACAATTTACTTTGCATTTCTAACACACGTTTGGATAAACAAATCTCCGATATCGATGAGAGACTGCAACGCGACATCAAACGGAGTGTCGAAGTCACTGGGATATTCACCGATGTTTTTTTAACATCGGTTTAAGTAATTCGAGTTCTGTGTTGTTGAAATACTTCTTGTTGATTTGCACTATTTTCCAATTCACGTCATTTCTATACTTAGTCAAAATCGAGGAACAATAATCTTTTAACAGTTCCATGGTTTTCACTCTGTTCAATAGAATTTTCGTTAAGTAGCTTAACATTTTTTTTAGACATCAACGACTCAGCATCGGCATTCAATTCAAACGCTGTAACGACAGATTTTAAATCGGACGCGACTACTTGCAGATTCAATAATTGATCGGCGACGGGTTCGTCAACATTACCCGTGTTTGGAAATATAGGTTGGAATAATGCGATCAATTTCTGAACGGCTTCTGTAGACGTGTCATTCGCATCTGACATTTCGTAATCTCCGTTACCGTCCCCTCTGTTTGTTCTCAAAAACATTAACCAATTCTGATTGGAAATTTTGTATTTGTCCAACAAGTGTTTCTTAATTCTGTTGTTGTTGTTAAGATGAGGTTTAATGGCGTTGAGAAGTTGTTTAATTTTTATATTGTTATATTTTATTTTCAGGTTGTAATATCGACTCAACCTATTTTTTTCTACCAAAGAATCGTATATATGCTTCAGCACGTTGTATGATCTTATAATGTTAATTTTGGTTTCATCTGAATCGAATGCAGATCGCAGCTGTGTACGCAACTGCTCTATCAAGATCATTGTATCCTGATCGGGATTGTACTTTAGTAAGTCGGACAGTAATACTTCAACATTAATACTGTCGTGCACGATATTAATAATTGTCCTGACAGCATTTGTCAAATCTTGCAGCGTTCTATTGACGTCCGTTGAAACAGTAGACTCCCGTGGTTCAGCCATGTGGCTGATAGTTAAGATGTGGCTGTGAGGTGTAACAATTACAGGAAGGCGAATTGCACATCTGAGCACTTGACTGCTTTGAACTCTTACCTACCTCGCAACCAATTTAGACTGCAGTATCTTCTTGACACTGGGTACGACGGAATCTTCTTCTGTTGTTTCATCGCTGATGTCGATTAGCTGACCAGACACACAAGCAGCAGAACACACATACACCACCACATGTTTTAATTTTTAAGATAAGTAAGTCAAATAAAACAATAATTAACGTTCAGATTTTATTACATGACCAATTACATGACCAAAGCTGAGTGTACTATGAGATGATCAGTTTTGTATTCTATTGTTTCGCCAGTCAAACCGTACTTGACTAATGTGTCGTCGGAACGAGATGAGAATGAAATATCGGACATCGCCTCGCCTTTGGCACTTTCTCGTCGCGTCGTCGGGCTTGCGTAAAGGACGAGACAGGCATGTGTGTCGCCAACCTCGATTTGATCAGGCAGAGGATCGATAGAATGGATCTCGACGAACGACGAGTCGTAGAAGAGTCTAACAGATTTCAGACAAGCACCAATACTATACATCTTGAATGTGTCACACACTACAGAGTTCAGAATCGTATCTTAACTATATTCTGTTCTATCTGAATCTGTTCGCAGCAACTCTCTAGTTGTGTGTGACATTTGCATGGGTCTCTCTGCGCGCATGCAATTGTAAGTTAAGACTTCCTTGTCGTCAACAGATTCCAGACAATCGGCATTGCAACTCTACACAAGACATGTATCTCTACATCTTGCATAAGTCGAGATGACTTGCACCAATACTATACCTCTTGAATGTGTCACACACGTATCTTAACTATATTCTGTTCTATCTGAATCTGTTCGCAGCAACTCTCTAGTTGTGTGTGACATTTGCATGGGTCTCTCTGCGTGCATGCAATTGTAAGTTAAGACTTCCTCGTCGTCAACAAGATGACCTGCACCAGAACTCTTGCCTACCTAACAACGGAGTGTACAGACTCACATGACAAAGTCTAGAGTAGTCAGGTAGGCAAGAGTTCAACACTCTTTCTGAATAGAGTCTAATTTGTTGTACCTTCGAAATCGTGTTGAACTTTTTCTGAATATAGTCTAATTTGTTGTTCTCTAGTTGAAGAATTTTTGCAACTAGAGAGTTGCTGCGAACAGACTCAGATAGAACAGAATATAGTTAAGATACGATTCTGAACTCTGTAGTGTGTGACACATTCAAGATGTATAGTATTGGTGCAGGTCATCTCGACTTATGCAAGATGTAGAGATACATGTCTTGACGATTGTCTGGAATCTGTTAGCACTGTACGACAAGGACGTTACATTTGCATGCGCGCAGAGAGACCCATGCAAATGTCACACACAACTAGAGAGTTGCTGCGAACAGATTCAGATATAACAGAATATAGTTAAGATACGATTCTGAACTCTGTAGTGTGTGACACATTCAACTAGAGAGTTTCTGTCACACACAACTAGAATATAGTCTATGAAGAACTTATGTCAATGAAAGATACACAAGCGAGAGATGCGTTTGTTAGAGGCATCGTATCCATCGTGACCGATTCGATAACAAACACGAACATCCGTTTGATCATAATCTCAGTGTGTTGATGGGTAACCGGTACTTACTGACACACGAAGATGCAAAATATGACGATCGCGCAGAGCGTTATTTGGACGCTTTCATGTAGGTGTAAATCCAGGCAAGACAAGCATCACACGATGTTAAACTTCTTATTCGGCATTATAGACTACCACCAAGAAGAATAACAACAAAAGACAAACATGGAATTCGAGACTCAGGAAGACTCTGCTAGCAAAGTTGAAACAGGGTTGACACAGCAACAGGAACAACAACCGTCCAAGAAAACAAACAGGACGCAACGCAACAAGCAGGCGAAACCCGAAATGGTCCAGTCGGTACCCACTATTGTGATGGACATTCATCGTGTTGATCATTTAAATCTCAACACAGAATCTTTAGGTGTAAGAGGACTGACCACCAATTCGCCACCAGCACAGAATCTGTAGCTGACTGACCATAACGCACAACGGATGCCGCCAAGAATCTGTAGCTGTAAGAGGACTCACCAAACATCAACAGCAAAAGCACTCGCAGGGAGTGCACACTATGTAATGTACATTTGTTAAATAATGTAATGTACGTTTGTTAAAAATAAAACAATGTAAATTTTGTTTTGTTTTTTTAATGTAAATATTACATAAATATACGTCCTCATAGAAGACAAATATTAAGATCTTTGCAGATCGCTAAACTACAAATCTTATCCTATTGAGTATTAAAGATGGCTGCACATGTCTTACACTATTCGAGGCATATATGTTGGAACCATACGTACAAAATGTAATGGCTTACATAAACTTACATTCACACGTATACATGGCAAATTGCGACCATAATTTTGGTTATTTCTTGAGAAAGGTTTGCAATGATATCCAATTCCTTTCCGCTCACCACTATCATTAAACGACATAGTAGACATTTCATAATCTTCTCGAAATCGTTTTTGAGAAAAGACATGATATCAGAAATCGGAATATCCTTCGGTCCTTGACCGTTAGGAGGGTCGACAGCTGCTGCTGCTACTGCTGCTCCTTATGCTGCTTCGCCGCTGTTAAATGTATTGTATTAGTACAATGGACATCAATTATGCTTGGTTTAATCCTGTTTTTTACTTTAATCGTTGTCGTACTCTTCGCTGTACTGCACCTAACGCAAAACAGTCAACGCAGACAATAAATCTTTCTTGGAAGCGGAAGTATACAGTATAAGCCTTTTAATCAAGCAGAACAAGTGTGTAAAGATTTGGGAAATAATTCGTTAGCCGTGTATAACGAAGACAAAAGAGCGTTCCAATGCATCCCGCGTTCGGAAGCGATTAGAAACGCTCTCACGTTCGCTGGTCCGTACGAACCTTCCCTTTTCATGGACATAGATCACGCTAACGGGTATTTGCATGGGTCTCTCTGCGCGCATGCAATTGTAAGTTAAGACTTCCTTGTCGTACAGTGCTAACAGATTCCAGACAATCGTTAATGCAACTCTACACAAGACATATATCTCTACATTTTGCATAAGTCGAGATGACCTGCACCAATACTATACATCTTGAATGTGTCACACACTACAGAGTTCAGAATCGTATCGTAACTTGTCATTATCGTATTCAATAGTCTTGTTGCGTTGAGTTGAGTGTCGTTGAGTTAATCTTCTTCGGTCCGACGAGTCAATATTCGAGTGGCGTTGAGTTAATCTTCTTCGATCCGACGAGTCAATATTCGAGTGGCGTTGAGTTAATCTTCTTCGGTGCGACGAGTCAATATTCGAGTGGCGTTGAGTTAATCTTCTTCGGTCCGACGAGTCAATATTCGAGTGGCGTTGAGTTAATCTTCTTCGGTCCGACGAGTCAATATTCTTCGAATGTTTTTTAGTGTAGTTGATTCTTTTACGTTTTGCTTTGTTGTTGCTACTACATGGCAAATTGAAAAATCTACAAACTAAAACCAGTAGGTAACTCTTTGGTGTGGGAAGAACCAGTCGCGTCGTCCACCTAATCTGCATTCGATTCAGATGAAACCAAAATTAACATTATAAGATCATACAACGTGCTGAAGCAAATATACGATTCTTTGGTATTACAACCTGAAAATAAAATATAACAATATAAAAATTAAACAACTTCTCAACGCCATTAATCCTCCACCTCCCGCGCCAATGTACGCTTTAGGCCAAGATATCAACCGATTATGAACTTTACCCACCGCGGTTGAGAGCTGCTGTTCAGAGAGAGTGGTGCAGGTCACTGAATAGAGAGTTAAGATGTGCAGGTCTTCTGATTCTGAAAACCTTAGGGTTTGTAGTTAAGACTGAATAGAGAGTTAAGATGTGCAGGTCATTGAATAGAGAGTTCTGAATAGAGAGTTAAGATGTGTAGGTCTTCTGATTCTGAAAAGATGTGCAGGTCACAGAATAGAGAGCAACGCTACTAAGCTGTTCGACGACGCCTGAACATAAAACAACCTGAAAATAGAATATAACAATATAAAAATTAAACAACTTCTCAACGCCATTAATCCTCCACTTCCCGCGCCAATGTACGCTTTAGGCCAAGATATCAATCGATTATGAACTTTACCCACCGCGGTTGAGAGCTGCTGTTCAGAGAGAGTGGTGCAGGTCACTGAATAGAGAGTTAAGATGTGCAGGTCTTCTGATTCTGAAAACCTTAGGGTTTGTAGTTAAGACTGAATAGAGAGTTAAGATGTGCAGGTCATTGAATAGAGAGTTCTGAATAGAGAGTTAAGATGTGTAGGTCTTCTGATTCTGAAAAGATGTGCAGGTCACAGAATAGAGAGCAACGCTACTAAGCTGTTCGACGACGCCGTATCGTCGACTCGTCGTCGCTTCTTCTTAGACGGCGGCGGACCGATGTCGTTGTCCTCCTCGTTAACACGCATCGACCAGAAATTCTGTTCGCTGACATCGTTGGAAGAGTAGTTCACCAATCTCGATGCTGCTTGACTTCAATGCAATAGTTTATAAGTTTGCTTTGAAACGAGTTGTTTCATCGTATAGTTTTAAGTTTGCTTTGAAACGAGTTGTTTCATTGTATAGTTTTAAGTTGCTTTGAAACGAGTTGTTTCATTGCATAGTTTTTAAGTTTGCTTTGAAACCGTTGTTTCTCCTGGCTATAGATTTTTAAGTTAGTTATAAGGTTTGGAAACGAGTTGTTTCTAAATTGCAGCTTGTTATCATTTTTATCATTTATCATTTGCTTACAAATCTAGTGGAATACTGCCTTCTTGAAAGTTAGCGTCTATACTTTACCTACCCTTATTATCTAGAGCGATGACAAGACCATTTCTACATATAAGAGCTATGACAGTCATCTTGCAACCGTGACGTGGTCTCCTATCAATACATGCCAAATCACAGGGGTGTAATTGACACACACGAAGTAACGCGCGATAAGCTGTGACGTAAGCTATCAATCGGCGTCGTTATCGACACATGCCAAAACATGGGCGTTATCTTAATCACAAATACTCAATAGGATAAGATTTGTAGTTTAGCGATCTGCAAAGATCTTAATATTTGTCTTCTTTGAGGACGTATATTTATGTAATATTTAGATTAAAAAAACAAAACAAAATTTACATTGTTTTATTTTTAACAAACGTACATACCATTATTTAACAAATGTACATTACATAGTGTGCACTCCCTGCGAGTGCTTTTGCTGTTGATGTTTGGTGAGTCCTCTTACAGCTACAGATTCTTGGCGGCATGCTTCGGAAGACCGTTTGATGAGACACCCAACAATGCAACTCTCTGGTGTTGGATGAGTTAATGAACAGGTACAACAGAGAGGCGAAGAAGGATGTGACTTCAGTTCAATTTTTATTTTAGGAGTACAACAAACATACACTACTACAGAACATACACGCACACGAATAACAGATACAGAATTCTCAGTCCACACGCACACGAATTACATAGAGACTTTCTCAGCCACAACTTCAGTTCCATTTTTATTTTAGGAGTAACATAAGAGTCTGCACACATGTCTTAGGTTGACTTGATTTCTAATGTTAACACAATTTATATACTGTACAGAACACCTCCATCACACACACATACACAAGTTACATACAATACACACTCACACACAACAGTTCCATTTTAATACACACACACAAGTTACATACAACAGGAAGAGGTTCAACAGGAAGAGTTCGTTTACAACTGTAAGTTTAAAATTTAGTACACATTCAACATCTTAAAAATTACATCCTAAAAATTAGTACACATCTCAGCATTCACACACATGTAGAATAAACACATTCACACACATGTAGAATAAACACTTGACATTTCATCTTATCACGTGAGTCACATCCTTTCTTCTTCCAGCTTGCAACAACAACACCAAACTTAAAGTTGACCCTCGGACGAGACTGTTTTATAAACAAACAGTTGAATTGAGACTCATCTTTCTCTCTATCCTACCTGAGACACATCTTTCTCTACACCCTACCTGGGTTTGTCGTCACCAACTGTAAGTTATGTGCGGCGTACTCGTTTAAAACCTAGGTGTCTGAATGTAGTGACTCTATTTTTATTGGTGGTTCACAACGCGGTGTCCAAGTTAATATTTTTGATGATCTTAAATAGCGTTACGCCGAAGACCGTATTTTTATCAACTGTAATTTAGTTTAAAAAGGCAAACGTGACGATGACAACTTTGGTGAATGTGAGACCTTGTCGTTATGAATGTCACAGTTGCATTGCCTGACGCTTCCACAATCCATAGCTGGGGTGTCTCCACGACACATAAGTTGCATTGCATAAGTTGTGTACGACACACGTTCATCGTCACGTTAGACTTTGTCATGTGAGTCGACGTTCCAATCTGTACACTTAATATTTAACTGCATCACATATTAAGCATTCGTATATCCGGTTGAACACACACTGGAAATATTTCACGTTGGTGTCGATGACGTTTGTTTCTTCGACAGTTTGCCCGTAGCCGATTCTGCGCCGTTCCTCTTTTGATTTGTTGCATGCTTGGATGGATATGTTGCTGACGTAATCTTTAATTGTTTTGTTTTTCGTTTCGTAAGGCCAGATCAAAACCTTCGACATGCATGAAAAAATCAATCATCAAGCAAATGAAGAAATGTCTCCGTATGAAAGACTGAATGGGAATGTATCGGACAGTAAGAGTAAAATAAAATGTTAAGTCCGTATTTACTGTTTATTTTTCACCAATACAATTTGACTTCATTTGTCAACTCGGTCATGGATGTGTGTGAGAATCGATCTCAAAGCATTCGTCAACGACAGAACATCGGACACGAACAATTGCATCCTTCGAAACGATCATCCCGTTGTCGTTAAAACGATAGAGTGCGTCAACAGGATCATCGAACGACGTCGTAAAACAAATCTATACACACTCAACCGAGAAAATGAAACTAAATTGAACGACAGTCACGAATCGGTTCTGAATAACGATTTGAAAGATATCATTGTGCCGTTGTTACGTACATTTAGAGATGTTTTGTTAATTTAAATGTCTTGGTGTATTAAAGATGAAACAAAATATATCAGTGTATTATTTTTACCATATGGGTTTACTTTTGTAATTGAGAGATTGCTCTCGTTTTCGTGTACGGCTTCGTATGACGAGTCAAGAGCAGTTTCTCGTGAATTATGTGATTGCATGTGGTTGAATTATTTAATTGCATGTGTGGTCTTTCATATGCACGGGTTCGTTTACCGACATGACAATTAAATACGATCTAAAATGACAGACATGGATCAAAGTACATCACGCAGATGCAAATGTCAACAAGCAAGAAGAGAAGTCTCTTTAGTAAGTAAGACGTCGCTCACATGTGAACACACAACTGAACTCACGCCTCCTGGCGTCTGGCCTGCGATTGAACTTCAATAAGGTCTGTAAATATAAATTCAATAATCTGTTCAAACCTTTAGTGCACGAAGTGTGAAGAATTCCGTCCGTCACTGGACCTAGTGAACATTCCGTCAATTATGTGATCGTGTGTGATGAGTAGCAACATGTGAATACCGAACGAACGTGCACAGTGTACCGCTCTGAATTAGTAAGTGCGTCATGTTCTGAGAAGAGTGTATGTCGTACATTATACTTAAATCGTTTTTCAAGTGTACGTTTTTTGGACTCGGAGAGAACTCTATTCAGAATCTGTTCTATCCGGCGGAGTATACAGATTGGAACGTCGACTCACATGACAAAGTCTAACGTGACGATGACTACTTTACCTTCGATCAATAACATGTACAACACTAGAGTTCAAAATCTTATATCAACGTAGGCAAGAGTTCTACATCTTATCTTCAAATATTCATAGGCAAGAGTTCAAATGAATTTATAATAGTACCCCCTGAAAAACACACGAATGGTTGACTTTGTCTTATATATCGACCGATTCTGAGACGCATGAAAAAAACAAAGTTGAATTTATAATAGTAACTCCTGAAAAAGTAAAATTGAATTTATAATAGTACCCCTTAGAGTGTAAATGAAATACACTGTAGACAAATTTCATTGGTGAATGCGTGACTTTGTCTGCAATGTAGACCGATTCTGAGACATTCACTTCAGAGTAGGTTGCACGTTGGACGGTGCGTCTAGACCAACAATGCAACTCTCTAGTTGCTCTTAATGCTTGTAAGATTTTGTACACTCCGCTGTTAGGTAGGCAAGAGTTCACAATCCGCCTAACGCCGACGCAGAGTCACACATGCAACGTACTCGGTCTAGACTTCACACGGTTCGAAGTCTCTTTATGTTTTCTTTTTTCGCCTGCGTGAACTGGAATGGAAAAACAGTCATCGTTAGAATGATAATAAAGGCAAATCGAGATAATAAAGACTCGATAAGAAAAAGCAAAAAGGCAAATCACAAAAAAAAGGCAAACTCACGTGTGTCCGTGCAATTCAGCAGCGTGTAGTAGGATTCTCCCATGGAGTACATGCGCTCGTCGGGCGTATCGGCACATGCCTTGTTCCTGATAGCCGTCGCGACTTTTTTCATCTCTTCGGCATCGCTTAACAGTATTTTCCTGTATTCCTTCAGTTGTTTTTCGAGTACAATTCGCAGAGGTTTCTTCTTGGCAGTTTTAGAGACGAATGCGGATCCCAGGTTGCGAACGATACTCTCCGTGTCGCACATCTCGATGTCTGAAAAATTAAAAAGTAAGATAATCACTGGGACAAAAACGTGCCAACACCTGGAATTAACAAATTAAAATAAATAACGAGCGCGTGTAACATATGTTGTTTGACACGCGTGTATTGAACGAAATTGTTCAATACTAGCCTGTTCGATGAAGAGAGGATCATTGGTGAACTGCATGAAGTAACAATCTGGATTGTGGTATATGTGTTCTATTAAGGGATCGCCTTTACGCCAGTTTCTCAGCGAAAGACCACAATGATAGCACCTCACGTTGTCACCCAGCCCTGTAGGAGTAATAATAGAAGTAGTAAATGTTGAAAAATAGACGTAATAAATGTTGAATCATTAATATTGCCAAAAATATTGTTGAACCAATATATAAAAGGAATATTACCCAAGTAATAAAATCCAACTTTGGCTAGATTTGCAGGCGTCTGTTCCACGCGAAGTAGTATAAACACATTTGTTATCGACGAATCCAATTCGAAGAACAAAGTACTTCACAAACAAAACAGGTTCTGCATATTGAATTTTTATTTCGACGACGATACGCTAACATCCTATACCGACACGACTATACCTCAACAACACGGAGCGTTTCAGATTAAATTAATCGATACTCCTTTTTCGGAAAACGACATAGTGTTCCACTTCTCTCAAGAGCGTCGACTGGCTGTTTTTCAATTTGTGCAACGAATCCGCTTTCAGCTTAAAAACACGATTCAACAATTCGTTCTCGGGTATGATAAAGTTGTCGTTCGTTTCAACTTTGCTAGCAGAGTCTTCCTGAGTCTCGAATTCCATGTTTGTCTTTTGTTGTTATTCTTCTTGGTGGTATGCGATAGTTCAACTGTTTCTGATAACTCTTCACTTCGATGTCGAGATTGTCAGCCACTAACAATTCGGAGACACAGTGACAGCCAAACCCGTTTATCTCACATATTCGCTAACGTGTGACAAGGACATCGTCGTTCGCTTCTGACTGCTACTAATATTCCCGGTGTTGTTTGATTGTTAATTTTGTAGCATGGGTTTAAATGAATCTGTATCTGAAATTGTAACTGCTTGAAGACAGAGAAAACAATTGTATGTAAGCTTCTTGAACGAGACAGAGCGATCACTTACCGTTTTCAGAATGCTGTTGCGTCGCGTCGTCCTCGCATCTTCCTTTCTTGTGTGTCAGTAATAAATATTTTAACCGCTGTTGAGTTTTATTTTCTTTTAGATTTTTTTTTCTGCACTGAAGACCCGTAACAAGACAATTACTACGTGGCGCTTCTTCAAGCTCGACCCCATTATTTTACTTACCTAAATCGCTCTTGTTTAGAGGTCGATGCTTCTTGTTTTTTTGGCATCCCTCCCAAAACAAAGGTTTCATTTTTTAGCTAGGATTTAAGGATAAAGTTAAGATTTAAAACAAATAATAACAAGCCAGGGTGACACAAATACACACACCAGAATCTTTTTTATAATGTGAAATAAAACAAATCATTTTACACACATAAATTTTATTTCTTACCCCTAGGTGGTCACGAACAGACGTGATCTGCAACAAGATCTTAGCACTGACGACACACGTCGAACTATTTCATCACTTACTTCAATACAGTCATAGTTAACACCATGATTTCATCAACAAATCCCACATCTGTAGCATTAAAGGTTTATGTTATTAAGCCGTTGGAAAGAAATCTTCCGGTCTTTGAAACCTTTTGCATAGAACCTTGTCCATTCAAGAAAATGAAATACGCCGTCGAAAGGATATTTTCGTCGGTCGAAATATTCACGACGATCGCGTCAACTCGTCTTGCTGTTTGTTTATTTCATCGAGTCCATTTCGCAAATCTGTCAAATCGATAGTACTCTCTGAAGACTGTGGTGGTGTTATTTTCAACTTCTCAATGTCGACTTGCTTCTTTTTTATTTCCTCGAGTCGATTTTCCAAAGCGTTAAAATTGTTAGTCATCTGATCAACAATGTACGTTCTGGAATCTAAACTGAATGTCCGTGCCTGTTCATACAATTTACTTTGCATTTCTAACACACACGTTTGGATAAACAAATATCCGATATCGATGAGAGACTGCAACGCGACATCGAACGGAGTGTCGAAGTCACTGGGATATTCACCGATGTTTTTTAACATCGGTTTAAGTAATTCAAGTTCTGTGTTGTTGAAATACTTCTTGTTGATTTGCATTATTTTCCAATTCACGTCATTTTTATACTTAGTCAAAATCAAGGAACAATAATCTAAGCAACGTCACCCTCGCAGGCGGTGAGTTCCAGACCCTACCCGACCAGTTTTTTTTTATCGTTTTACTGTGTGTATTTGCACTGTGTGTATTTGCACTGTGTGTATTTGCACTGTGTATTTGCACTGTGTATTTTGACTGTGTATTTTAGCACTGTGTATTTTAGCACTGTGTGTGTGTGTGTGTATTTGGATTGTGTATTTGCACTGTGTGTATTTGCACTGTGTATTTGCACTGTGTATTTTGACTGTGTATTTTAGCACTCTGTATTTTAGCACTGTGTGTGTGTGTGTGTGTGTGTGTGTGTGTGTGTGTGTGTGTGTGTGTGTGTGTGTGTGTGTATTTGGCACTGTGTATTTGCACTGTGTATTTGCAGCATTGTAGCACTGTGTGTATTTGCAGCATTGTGCATTTTAGCACTATGTATTTTAGCACTATGTGTGTATTGTAGTATTTTAGCAATATGTATTTTAGCACTATGTGTGTACTGTAGTATGTTAGCACTATATATTTGCACTGTGTGTAAGCACTGTGTGTATTTTAGCACTATGTGTGTATTTTAGCATATAGTGTGTATTTTAGCACATAGTGTGTATTTTAGCACAGTGTGTATTTTAGCACATAGTGTGTATTTGCACTGTGTGTATTTGCACTGTGTGTATTTGCACTGTGTATGAAGTTATTGTGTGTATTTGCAGCGCTGTGTATATTTATGTCAGGGGTGGTGTCGTTGACGACACACGCGAAAATGTGCAGAACGGATAATCGTAGATTCTGATCTCAATGTTTGAAGGGGTTACTATTGTAAACTTAATTATTATTTTTCAGGGGGTACTATCATAAAGTCAATGTATGGGGTTACTATTATAAATTCAATGGTGAGTTGGGATAATATCATAAAATCAATTTTTGATTGTTCACTGCAGATTCTGACCAACAGATTCTGAACTCATGTCTTTGTCGAATAACGCTACCGATTCTGAACTCAAAATCAGACGACCTGTACGACAAGGTCTCTCATTCACCCCAACAGATTCTGACCAACAGATTCTGAACTCAATGTTTGAAGGGGTTACTATTGTAAACTCAATTATTATTTTTCATCTGAACTCAAAATCAGACGACCTGTACGACAAGGTCTCACATTCACCCCAACAGATTCTGACCAACAGATTCTGAACTCAATGTTTGAAGGGGTTACTATTGTAAACTCAATTATTATTTTTCAGGGGGTACTATCATAAAGTCAATGTATGGGGTTACTATTATAAATTCAATGGTGAGTTGGGATAATATCATAAAATCAATTTTTGATTGTTCACTGCAGATTCTGACCAACAGATTCTGAACTCATGTTTGAAGGGGTTACTATTGTAAACTCAATTGTGGTCGTTACGTGCCGAAAACAAAGAGATGTACACTTTAAAGTTTTCTGTGTTTTTGAACCGAATTTTAAAATTGATCACATCGTTGTTGGCAACAACAGAAACTTTGTCTATCCAAGCGTACAAAAACACAGAAGGCACTATGTCGCTTTCCGAAAAAGGAGTATCGATTAATTTAATCTGAAACGCTCCGTGTTGTTGAGGTATAGTCGTGTCCGTATACCGCTTTAACGATGGTAGCGGTATGCTAAATTTGAAATATTGGACCCCAGTCTTTCTTGTACGTACTGATGATACACATCTAATAGAGTTCAAAACACGTAGAGTTCTTTAACAATGTTTTACATTAGAGCTAGACTGAGGTATGTCGTGTTGTGTGTGTACTCAGTTGGATTTTACACCGCTTTAACAATGGTAATTGTATGCTAAATTGGAAATATTGGACGTCGTGTTAGCGTAAAGTCGGTTACCTTCCACGACAAAGTCGTACATTCACGCGTAGCTTAGCTTCCATGACAAAGTCGTACATTCACGCGTAGCTTAGCGTCAAGAACAATTACATTCACACCTAGAGACAGATAGTCAGTATTAAATCTGAAGATAAAACGGTGTGACTTGTTTTTGTTTTACCGACGTTAGAGCGCGCGTAAGTAGGTTTTTTTTGTGAGAATAATTTACGTTAACTGTAATGTGATAATACATGGACGTATGCCCCGATGAATTCATTTACCTCTCGGTCTTGGCGGCATCCGTTGTGCGTTATGGTCAGTAAGCTACAGATTCTGTGCTGGTGGCGAATTGGTGGTCAGTCCTCTTACACCTAAAGATTCTGTGTTGAAATTTAAATGATCAACACGATGAATGTCCATCACAATAGTGGGTACCGACTGGACCATTTCGGGTTTCGCCTGCTTGTTGCGTTGCGTCCTGTTTGTTTTCTTGGGCGGTGGTTGTTCCTGTTGCTGTGTCAACCCTGTTTCAACTTTGCTAGCAGAGTCTTCCTGAGTCTCGAATTCCATGTTTGTTTTTTGTTTTTATTCTTCTTGGTGGTAGTCTTTAACGCCGAATAAGAAGTTTAAGTGAATGTGTGACTTCTCCAGCGCCGAGTGTTGAACTCTTACCTACCCTACGGCGGAGTGTACAGAGTGCGACGAATGTGTTATGTACAGACCCCCGTGCAGATCCGGACCCCACTCTCTCTGAACACCAGCTCTCAACCTCCTAAGTGAATGTGTGACTTAGGGTCGTTGTGTGAATTGATTTCGTATATTGGAACGAATGTGTTATGTACACACCGGTATGTTATGTACGAGTGAGATGATGAGTACAGACCTCCGTGTGCAGATCCGGACCCTTCATAACTGTAAATATGATTGTCGCCCCATGGGTGTAATAAATTTATCAAATCAAAACCCACTCTCTCTGAACAGCAGCTCTCAACCTACCTAAGTGAATGTGTGACATTGTCTTGACGGAATTGAAGTCCTAGATAATTATAAGATTCAGAATAGAGTTAGGATGTAGTAGATGTGGCTGTGAGGTGTAACAAGACGAATTGCACATCCGAGTACCTGACTGCTGCTAATGAATGCAACTGAACTCTCGTGAGCATAGCTTACCTACCTGTACAACTAATTGAGAAGATAAGATTCAGAATAGCGTTAAGCTGTAGGCTGTGAGGTGTAGCAAGTGTTGAACTCTTACCTACCTCCGCCACTCTGAACTCTCGTGAGCATAGCTTACCTACCTCTGTAGTAGATGTGGCTGAGAGGTGTAAGCAATGCAACCAAGTGATAAGATAAGATTCATTTCGGGTTATGTACATACTCTCGTGAGCATAGCTTACCTACCTGTACAACTAATTGAGAAGATAAGATTCAGAATAGAGTTAAGCAGTAGGCTGTGAGGTGTAGCAAGTGTTGAACTCTTACCTACCTCCGCCACTCTGAACTCTCGTGAGCATAGCTTACCTACCTCTGTAGTAGATGTGGCTGAGAGGTGTAAGCAATGCAACCAAGTGATAAGATAAGATTCATTTCGGGTTATGTACATGAATCTTGGGTTATGTACATATAGTAGAATTTCAGTTGACTGTTGAAACAAAGTCACACATTTACTTAGAGTTAAGATGTAGTAGATGTGGAGATGTAGTAGACTGTGAGGTGTAAGAAGACGATGTCGTGACATGTCGACAACTAACAAGACGAATTGCTAGAGTTCAGATGTTATGGGTGTAACAAGACGAATTGCACATCAGAGTACCTGACTGCTGCTAGTGAATGTGTGACTTTGTCTCATCTGTTCGTTTGCAAAAAGATGTCGTGCCCATCCGAGCAACTGACTGCTGCTACATGTCGATAACTGCACAATTGATGTCGAGATCAATGTTGGATCCCAAAATAGAGTTAAGACGTAATACTCTTTCCTACCTCTAGAGTTAAGATGTAATAAATGTGGTTGAGAGTGTGGCTGTGAGGTGTAACAATTGCACATCCGAGCGGCTGTGAGGTGTAACAATTGCACATCCGTATACCTCATACACGGGCTACGAAATTAGAGCACAGGCCAGCGAGTTATTCTTGCACCGAGACGCGAAATCACGGACCCCACTCGTGCAGGTCAAAGATTGGTGTTTTAGGTGCTACCTGTAATGTGATTAATAAATCTATAGTGTTATTTTTATTATTTTTTTTGGAGTGTGAATAAAAGGTTCGTTAGAAGTACATGTTTTATTTTAGACACTGACTCAAAGTTTCAATTCGGCTAACACGGCTTGTAGGATTCAGGATTTCCTCGTTGGCTAGAGAGAGCAACTGATTCTCGGGTACAATATCTGTCATGCTCGATACGAGGTACAATCGTTTCCTTTTGGTCTCGTTGATCTCCTCTGTAGAAAGAGTTGCGAGTTTCAGTATTTGATTGGTCACAATTCCAATCCTCTTCCGGCCGAGCGTGGCGTCCAACAGGTTGTCTATGTGTGCGATTTCGACGCGCATGGCTTCTTCTTGCAACACAGTGACAAGCCTTAGCACCGAATTAAGTGAAAAGACAAATAAATTAAGTATATGTGAAAAAAACTATAAAGAATAATGATTTTAAGATTGCACAGATGAACACATCGCTAGAGAATCTAAAAAAAAAAACGCTTAATAAAACTACAGAGATTGGCGAATTAAAAAGTATATCCCAGTGACTTCGACACTCCGTTCGATGTCGCGTTGCAGTCTCTCATCGATATCGGAGATTTGTTTATCCAAACGTGTGTGTTAGAAATGCAAAGTAAATTGTATGAACAGGCACGGACATTCAGTTTAGATTCCAGAACGTAGACGCTAAAATTAATGAAATAAGTTTATTTAGTCAAGAGTTAGCCGATTCTACAAAGAAGCATATGGATGAATTACAAAATCAACAAACTAAACACGAAGAAGAAAAATCTGAATTAAGGAAAGAAATTGAAAAGTCATCTGCCAAAGTACAACAAATAATGACGATATACAAAGATGTAGATAAGAAATTCTTAGAAGTTAATGCAAATATACGAAAGATAATCCAAGAGAAAGACCGACTGAACGCAGAACTATCTGAAAATAAAAACAAGATCGATCGACGACGCCATGAAGGAGTATCTCGTAGATTTCAATACGCGACTCGAACACACATTGTATAACAACATCAATAACAGTGTGACCAAATCTAAATTTTTAAAATTGATCTACACTGTGTTCGAGTACGATTTGAAAAATATTAATTTGATGCACAATGTATTTCTTAAGTTTAGAACTTACGCTAATAATTTAACAGACGATATAAAATTTTGCGAAGTGTATCGCGTGTAACGAATTTTTCATTGAGTTTTCAAAAGAATTTATAATTTTGAATCCGAACTATAAAACTAAGTTCTATTCACCTCCATGAATATCATAAACCGTAATACGGTCAATCCAGAAAATGGAAAAACGAATAAAAGTTGTTTTTACGGAGTTGCAAACCATAAATGGCGAGTCCAGAAAATGGAAAAAAAAAATTAAACGTTACCGTAATCAACAGTTGAATTCAAAATGGCAAAATCCAGACAATGTAAAAAATAATTAAATTCATCAACATTTGAGTTCACAATTAGGTCAAGACCTGATGTGATATCATTTGACTCAAAAATGGTCAGAATCCAGACAATAGAAAAATGAATTATTAAAGATGTGATATCACATTCTGGTCAAAATCCAGACAATGGAAAAATGAATAAGAAAATTGTGACTCTGTCATCAGAATGGAAAACAAAATGAATTAATATTTGAAAATTGTGACTCGTGGTCATAATCCAGACAATGGAAAAATAAAATGAATTAACATTTGACTCAAAACATTTGACTCATAATCCAGACAATGGAAAAATAAAATGAATATTAACATATGGTCAGTCAGAATCCACACAATGGAAAAATGAATTATTAAACATGTAACAACATTATCCTGAGTCTTAAATCAGGATAATGTTGTTACATGTTTAATAATTCATTTTTCCATTGTGTGCATCTGCATCTTCCTCGTCCAACTCATAGCCCTGTGAGAGGACGTGAGGGAGTTGTTTCCATAGCCAATGAAATTGATTAAACGTCATCTCGCTAGGACCGATAACGATCTTATTGTTTCTTAAAATGTTGACTGTTGTCATATAGAATAACTTGTTGGGGTTCGTAATCGCCTTCGCTTTCCATCCATGTTCGAGATCGCTCAACGACAACATAGGTTCCAAGAACACTATTTCGGATCCGTCGCTCTCCTTCACCATTTCATGATTCTGCTTTTTGTTCTCGACGTCTTGCTTCTGAAACACATTCTGTTCATTCGTGACGAATGTGTTGTTTTTTAGTGTTGCAGTGCTGATAAAATATTGTTCATGTCGAAGACGAAGATAGAATCGAAAATAGCAGCTGGACGCAAATATGAATGGTACTCTCCTATCATGCTCCCTGTCAAACTCTTCGTCAATGCCATGGTGAACTCTAAAACTAATTCTGAGATAGAACAGTCAGTAATCGTTTTGATACACGACAAGATCATCAAACCTTTCGTGGACACGGTTGTCAGCAGCGGCGCCTGGTCGATCTCGAGTGTCCGCATCTTGCTGATCGATATTTCGGAAACGTTTCTCCATCCCGTGCTCAGGTTCGTAAATGTCCAAGTCAAAAGTACCCTGGGAAAAATATTGCTCGCCATCCACTTAATCGTCGAAGCTTCTCAAAGTTTTGGAATATGCAGCATCAACGAAGGAGGAGCGCTTTCCAATCAATTCGTTGAAACTCTGGAAGTATAGTATAAGATTTGTATGAATGTAGTTTTTTGACCTGACCAGACATTGATGTACCCCGCGAATCTCACACATATGTTACTTTTAGGAATCTTCAAGAAACATTTATTAAGGAATCTTGGAATCTTCACTGTAAGGAATCTTCAGGAAGAATCTGTTGGCGTTGGTCGTCGGACATTGAAAATTTGCAAGTCTCTCTGAGGGGAACGCCAAAGAGACAGAGTAGGCTCCGGATCTGCATGGGGATCTGTACATAACACATACTACGAACAGATTGAACAGATTCTGAATAGTGTTGAACTTTTTTCTGAATATAGTCTAATTTGTTGTTCTCTATGGGGTGTCTCTACATGTCACACACATCCAACACTTGGAGACTCACATGACTTTGTTCTTCCCTAACAGCAGAGTGTACAGATTGGAACATCGACTCACATGACAAAGCTAACGTGACTGTTCGAAGATTGCAACTCTCTAGTGTTGGACATGTGTGACATGTAGTGACACCAGATTCGGAATAAAGAGTCTGATTTGTTGTACCTTCGAGATCTTCGTAATCTCAATACAACTATGCAATGCTCGGACGTGTGTTGAGTCAACACACGTCCACAGTGATCTTGATTCTTTCTTTTTCGATCCATTCATCGCATCAAAAACAATGTACGTTCGCCTAACGTACATTATATTCTACACCACTGACACAAAGTCTCATATTCACACAACATCTGCAGCATTCTCTGAGACAAAGTGACAAGCCAAATCATGGGCGTTGTGTTAATCACACAGGAAGCAACGCGCGAAAAGCTGTGACGTAAGCTATCAATCAGCGTCGTTATCGACACGTGCCAAATCATTGTTTTAATCAAAATCTGTGACGTAAGCTATCAGGGGAAGGGTGTTGTTATCGAGACATGCCAAATCACTCAAAACCTTGCCATTATTGGATTCGGCACGATCGAGTCTCGTTTCGGTGACGTAACCTGTCAGGGGTGGTGTCGTTGACGACACACGCGAAAAATCCCAAGAAGCAACGCGCGATTTTTCGATAACATAAGCTATCGATAGGGGGGGTTGTTATTGAAAAATGCCAAATCATTCGAAGATGGTATTGTTATTGACATATGCCAAATCAAAGTGACAGAAACTAGTAAACAAAGAACCATGAAGAATGCCAAGATAGAATAAGTGTTCTGAATAGCTGCATTGTTGGACTCAAGCATTAAGAGCAACTAGAGAGTTGCATCTCACATGACAAAGCAGATGTTACAGTTGTGTTTAGACGGATTGTTAACTCTTGCCTACGGAGTGTACAAAATATTACAAGCATTAAGAGCAACTAGAGAGCACTGTGTGTATTTGCACTGTGTATTTGCACTGTGTATTTTGACTGTGTATTTTAGCACTGTGTATTTTAGCACTGTGTGTGTGTGTGTGTATTTGGATTGTGTATTTGCACTGTGTGTATTTGCACTGTGTATTTGCACTGTGTATTTTGACTGTGTATTTTAGCACTGTGTATTTTAGCACTGTGTGTGTGTGTGTGTGTGTGTATTTGGATTGTGTATTTGCACTGTGTGTATTTTAGCACTGTATGTGTGTATTTTAGCATTGTATGTGTGTATTTTAGCACTGTATGTGTGTATTTTAGCACTGTGTGTGTATTTGGCACTGTGTATTTGCACTGTGTATATGCAGCATTGTAGAACTGTGTGTATTTGCAGCATTGTATATTTTAGCACTATGTATTTTAGCACTATGTGTGTATTGTAGTATTTTAGCACTATGTATTTTAGCACTATGTGTGTATTGTAGTATTTTAGCACTATATATTTGCACTGTGTGTAAGCACTGTGTGTATTTTAGCACTATGTGTGTATTTTAGCATATAGTGTGTATTTTAGCACATAGTGTGTATTTTAGCACAGTGTGTATTTTAGCACATAGTGTGTATTTTAGCACATAGTGTGTATTTGCACTGTGTGTATTTGCACTGTGTGTATTTGCACTGTGTATGAAGTTATTGTGTGTATTTGCAGCGCTGTGTGTATTTATTGTATTTGCATTGTGTCTGTGTATTTGCAGTACTGTGTGTATTTGCACTGTGTGTATTTGCACTGTATGTATTTGCACTGTTTGTATTTACACTGTGTGTATTTGCACTGTGTATTTGCACTGTGTGTATTTGCACTGTTTGTATTTACACTGTGTGTATTTAAGAGTTAGCCGATTCTACAAAGAAGCACATGGATGAATTACAAAATCAACAAACTAAACACGAAGAAGAAAAATCTGAATTAAGGAAAGAAATTGAAAAGTCATCTGCCAAAGTACAACAAATAATGACGATATACAAATATGTAGATAAGAAATTCTTAGAAGTTAATGCAAATATACGAGAGATAATCCAAGAGAAAGACCGACTGAACGCAGAATTATCTGAAAATAAAAACAAGATCGATCTTATGCAAAATGAATACGAACAACTCCAATAACGTAATAACGAATTAGATACAGAGAATGATCAATTCACGCAGCGAGAAGAGCCGATGACAAAAACAGCCATCTTCAATACTCAATACGATAAGATTTGTAGTTTAGCGATCTGCAAAGATCTTAATATTTGTCTTCTATGAGGACGTATATTTATGTAATATTTACATTAAAAAAACAAAACAAAATTTACATTGTTTTATTTTTAACAAACGTACATTACATTATTTAACAAATGTACATTACATAGTGTGCACTCCCTGCGAGTGCTTTTGCTGTTGATGCTTGACAAGGCCTCACATTCACCCCAACAGATTCTGACCAACAGATTCTGAAGTGTCAAAGAACTCTTGGGATATGGGATACTATCATAAAATCACTGTAATAGAGAGTTAAGATGTGCAGGTCACTGAATAGAGAGTTAAGAAATTGACCAGCGCCACGAATAATCCGCGCTTCTCTTTCGTTGATATCGGTATAAGCGAAACAGGAACTGCAGTCGGCAACATCAACCTGGACAAAGACGCCAACCCGAACGAAGAAATTACCTTAAATCAACTATTAAAAGATATTCCTCATAACGAAGATGAAAATAAGAAAATAATAGTTTTGGTCAAAAACATCGAAGAGTTTATGAAGGCATGGAAGGCATCGATCGGCGATGATAACTCTGATAAAAAAAACGATGACAGAACTATATTTCAACGAAGCCGTAGACGCGGTTCAGAATATTTATTTCTCTTTTTCTAGCAACGTTTCCTTTTACAAATCAACGCTGAGGAGTCTCAAAAATTTGCACATTATTCGTCTTGTCATAAAACCACCAAGGAAATATAAAGTTTTTTTTTTTTTACATTTATAAATGTACACAATTTACATAACCACAATTTACATAACATTACCCTTGTACACAATTTACATAACATTGTCACCTGACACTGATAGTTAGTTGTAGTATGTTAGGAATTTACAGAGAATTCTCAGTCCACACGCATACGAATTACATAGAGACTTTTTCAGCCACAACTTCAGTTCCATTTTTATTTTAGGAGTAACATAAGAGTCTGCACACATGTCTTAGGTTGACTTGATTTCTAATGTTAACACAATTTATATCATTTGAACTCTTGCCTATGAATATTTGAAGATAAGATGTAGAATAGAGTTAAGATGTAGTAGATATGGCATGAGGTGTAACATGAGGTGGAATTGCACATGCTAGTGACTGTGCGACTCTGTCTCATCAGTCAACTGTACTCGTGCAAGTGTTGAACTCTCCACCGAATCTGCTACTGTTGCACGAAGGCGTCGGTCCATAATGACGTCTTTGCGTATAATCGGCGGTGTTGTCGCCGAAGACCCGGTCTGAGTCCTCTTGCAAAGTGCTATTGAGATAGAGTCAGGATTAAAATCAGAATCGCTGTCGTCGTCGTCGTCTTCTTCTTCGTCGTCGCCGTCTTCATCTTTGTTTTCGCTGTGATACATCGAGAGATGTCGTGCAGTGCTGCAAGCTTCATCTTCTTTGTTGAACATAAACAAATTTTCATCAGATAGTAACTTTTGTAATTTCGTGTCTTGTTCTATAGTGTCATTATCGTATTCAATAGTCTTGTTGCGTTGAGTTGAGTGGCGTTGAGTTAATCTTCTTCGGTCCGACGAGTCAATATTCGAGTGGCGTTGAGTTAATCTTCTTCGATCCGACGAGTCAATATTCAAGTGGCGTTGAGTTAATCTTCTTCGGTCCGACGAGTCAATATTCGAGTGGCGTTGAGTTAATCTTCTTCGGTCCGACGAGTCAATATTCGAGTGGCGTTGAGTTAATCTTCTTCGGTCCGACGAGTCAATATTCGAGTGGCGTTGAGTTAATCTTCTTCGGTCCGACGAGTCAATATTCGAGTGGCGTTGAGTTAATCTTCTTCGGTCCGACGAGTCAATATTCGAGTGGCGTTGAGTTAATCTTCTTCGGTCCGACGAGTCAATATTCTTCGAATGTTTTTTAGTGTAGTTGATTCTTTTACGTTTTGCTTTGTTGTTGCTACTAGTACTACTGATAATAACGCTGCCGCTGCTAGTGGTGCCACCATCATTAAAACTGTCGGTGTCACTGCTGGTGCTACTACTACTGCTACTGCAACTGAGACTCCTACAACTACTGCTGCAGCTGGTGCTACCAGTGCTGCTACTACTGCTACTACTCGTGGCGGTGCAGGTTTCGGAATCTGTAGTGTTGGATGTCGTATCAGTCTCTTCATTTTCACTACTACTCAAAAACAGATCGTTGAATAACAAATCCATGACTTTTTAAACCCGCCGAGCTGAGGGCTAACTAACGGGAGGCGCTTGCGTCACTCACTCACGGTGAGGTGAGTCACGTTGTCCTGGCTTGTCCTTAATTGTCGTACGTGGTCAACGGAAAATACAACAAATTTGTATACGATTGTTTCGTTATATTATCCAGGTCGGTTTTACTCAGTACTATGTCTGCTGGATCGCCCAGCGGATTCAGAGTGTCGAGGGTTGCAGTTATATCTTTTGTCGCCACGGAAAAGGGTCGACTATCGGAAGCTACTAGTTGCTCTGATTTCAACGAACCTTTCAATTTACTTTTAACAGCACTCATCTCTTCGGTGTAGGTCTGGATGGTATTAACGAAACTCTCTTTGAACAACCTGTAGTACCCTAGGTCTTTAAAACTGTCGCTGCTGTATCTCTCTTCTTGTTTCAACACTAGGTTCAACGGAACTGGAAAGGAGGGCAGAAACGAATCGTCCATCACGTTGCGACGGACGCGCATTGCGTTCCGCAAGGCCCACACCCCCAATGAACATATCGTGTCTCTGTCTCTCGAAGATAAGTTGTGTTAATGTGTGACTTTGAGTCGGCGTTAGACGGATTGTGAACTCTTGCCTACGAGTCTTACTTTTTACTTTGTCTAAGTAATTGTATCCAACGTGCAACGTACTCCGAGGTGACCCATATGTTACACCAACAGATTCTGAATAGGAGATGTAGTTGAATATAAAGTTGAGATAGTACACACAGCAATGCAATAGAGAGTTGCATTGTTGGACTCAAGCATTAAGAACTAGAGAATTGTATTGTTGATCTAGATTGGAAAGTCGACTCACATGACAAAGCAGATGTTACAGTTGTGTTTAGACGGATTGTGAACTCTTGCCTACGGAGTGTACAAAAGCTTACAAGCATTAAGAGCAATCACATCGTCGGAGTGAAAGACGTATGATTACGTACGGAGATGAAGAAACCTTCGAAACAGATCCGTCAGATCAAGCAGGAGCTCTAGTATCCAGACCCACCTTGTCGATAACGGAGCTGACCCCCTATGAAGAACTTCTGTCAATGAAAGATACACAAGCGAGAGATGCGTTTGTTAGAAGCATCGTATCCAAAATCGTCTCAGAATTGGTCTACATTGCAGACAATGTCACGCATTCACCAACGTCTCGAATGTAAAGAGAGGAGAGTGCATGATTCCGATAATAAACTGGCTTGTTATTATTTGTTTTAAATCTTAACTTTATCCTTAAATCCTATCTAAAAATGAAACCTTTGTTTTGGGAGGATGCCAAAAAAACAAGAAGCATCGACCTCTAAACAAGAGCGATTTAGGTAAGTAAAATAATGGGGTCGAGCTTGAAGAAGCGTCACGTAGTAATTGTCTTGTTACGGTTCTTCAGTGCAGAAAAAAAAATCTAAAAGAAAATAAAACTCAACAGCGGTTAAAATATTTATTACTGACACACAAGAAAGGAAGATGCGAGGACGACGCGACGCAACAGCATTCTGAAAACGGTAAGTGATCGCTCTGTCTCGTTCAAGAAGCTTACATACAATTGTTTTCTCTGTCTTCAAGCAGTTACAATTTCAGATACAGATTCATTTAAACCCATGCTACAAAATTAACAATCAAACAACACCGGGAATATTAGTAGCAGTCAGAAGCGAATGACGATGTCCTTGTCACACGTTAGCGAATATGTGAGATAAACGGGTTTGGCTGTCACTGTGTCTCCGAATTGTTAGTGGCTGACAATCTCGACATCGAAGTGAAGAGTTATCAGAAACAGTTGAACCATCGCATACCACCAAGAAGAATAACAACAAAAGACAAACATGGAATTCGAGACTCAGGAAGACTCTGCTAGCAAAGTTGAAACGAACGACAACTTTATCATACCCGAGAACGAATAGTCGAATCGTGTTTTTAAGCTGAAAGCGGATTCGTTGCACAAATTGAAAAACAGCCAGTCGACGCTCTTGAGAGAAGTGGAACACTATGTCGCTTTCCGAAAAAGGAGTATCGATTAATTTAATCTGAAACGCTCCGTGTTGTTGAGGTATAGTCGTGTCGGTATAGGACGTTAGCGTATCGTCGTCGAAATAAAAATTCAATATGCAGAACCTGTTTTGTTTGTGAAGTACTTTGTTCTTCGAATTGGATTCGTCGATAACAAATGTGTTTATACTACTTCGCGTGGAACAGACGCCTGCAAATCTAGCCAAAGTTGGATTTTATTACTTGGGTAATATTCCTTTTATATATTGGTTCAACAATATTTTTGGCAATATTAATGATTCAACATTTATTACTTCTATTTTTCAACATTTACTACTTCTATTATTACTCTTACAGGTGTGGGTGACAACGTGAGGTGCTATCATTGTGGTCTTTCGCTGAGAAACTGGCGTAAAGGCGATCCCTTAATAAAACACATATACCACAATCCAGATTGTTACTTCATGCAGTTCACCAATGATCCTCTCTTCATCGAACAGGTTAGTATTGAACAATTTCGTTCAATAAACGCGTGTCAAACAACATATGTTACACGCTCTCGTTATTTATTTTAATTTGTTAATTCCAGGTGTTGTACAAGAAGAGGATGGAGGAACCCGTTATCGAAAGGAAAGAGTTCGACTGGAGTACAGTGAAGCAACTCGTGAAACTAGACACTCCGATGAGAGTGTTGCGCATTACAAGTGATCTCGATCGCATCTGACATTTCGTAATCTCCGTTACCGTCCCCTCTGTTTGTTCTCAAAAACATTAACCAATTCTGATTGGAAATTTTGTATTTGTCCAACAAGTGTTTCTTAATTCTGTTGTTGTTGTTAAGATGAGGATTAATGGCGTTGAGAAGTTGTTTAATTTTTATATTGTTATATTTTATTTTCAGGTTGTAATATCGACTCAACCTATCTTTTTCTACCAAAGAATCGTATATTTGCTACAGCACTTTGTATGATCTTTTAATGTTAATTTTGGTTTCATCTGAATCGAATGCAGATCGCAGCTGTGTAAATTTAGATTAGTTTAGAAAAAAATAAATGTATGTGATTTTGATTTTTTACGCAGTCTTCTGTTAACATAACCCATGAAACAAAGATGACTAACCCATGAAACAAAGATGACTATGTTAAACGGATTTATATACAAATGATGAATATACAATTATTTAAAATACTGAATTTAATATATCCTACCCTTCAAGTGACATTTATGACATCCTACCCTTCCCAGCGCGCTGACATGAGTGAATGTGGTCAATCGAATTTTGGAAGGGGTCAGGCAAAGTCGAACAGAGAAACGCCAACACGGTACCAAAGTCGGATATTCATTCACGTAAAGTTGAGATAACATTTTATAATTAACAAGTCATACAAATGAGACGTAAGAACAAGTCATACTCTTTTATCGCCTCCAAGGTGGACCGGATCGATGGATTCCCGGTTGCTGTTCCCTGCCATCGCTCTGCTCAAATTTTCTAAAGTTGACTTTTGGTAATGGTCGGTGTTCAGAAACACGTTCATCGTTAGAAACCAGTCGTCTCAACCCTGACAGGACTGACGACAGTGGAAATCAGGAATCAGCAGACATGCTGCGTTGCATCTGCAACGTACTCGGTCTAGACTTCACAATTTTCGAACAGTCACGTTAGCTTTGTCATGTGAGTCGATGTTCCAATCTGTACACTCTGCTGTTAGGGAAGAACAAAGTCATGTGAGTCCAACATTTGTTACACCCATGTCAATGTGACGTTCGTCACGTGTTCCAGAATGACCAAAGTCTGCTATGCACACTTCCAGAATGACCAAAGTCTGCATTTATTATACACACTTCCAGAATGACCAAAGTCTGCAAAGTCTGCATTTGTTACCACAAAAGTCTGTATGTTACGTGTTCCCAAATGACAAGGTCTGCATTTGTCGTGGTCACACACACACACACACACACACAAACACACTTGGACCAATCTAGGATTAAGCAACACGGTACCTGCTCACGTTGTCTAGTACAAACATAAGTGTCATAGCCGTTCGCTCAGTTGTTTAGGTGATGACGTATCGATTCATTTCTTGATGACACGTTGGTCCCGAGAGGTACTCCCCTGCCGCTGCCTACTCGCACCGGGAACACATTTCTCTATTCTAACGCATTTCTCCAAGTCTTTACTCTCACCTCACTCAATGTCAGATACATTCTCTTTGGTGGAAGGGAAGAGAGAAGATTCTGATTTGAACTTACCTCTTCTGCAAGTGCTCAAGCACATCCACCACTCTAAGAAACCATCTTTCTGCAACTATTTCTCCTTGTTTGTTCACCTTGTGTTCGGCTCTGTCATCTATCTCATCCTCATCGTGACGTACACTGAAACGTTGGTGAAGGTCCTATCTTCAGGACGAGGCGATGGATTGTTTTAGGAAAATGTCCTTGCAGCACTTCGGACACGTGGACACGGATCGGGCGCACGACATGCAACAACACCCTGAGTGCAAGGTTGGAAGATCACGTTCACTGGGTTAGTGGCACACAAGATGCACACGGCCACCTCTGACATCAGATTCATTTTTTTCTTTATTTTTTTTCGGGGAGCGACTACCTTGTTACTCTCTGTCAGCATCGTGTATAGAACAGCTTTCGCTTCTTGCATGCTAGCAAAGCATCTCTTCTCGGTGAGGAAATGATGTTTAACAGCCGCTCGAATATCGTCGAACCTTGCATCGCCGTTCTGATAGATCTCCGTGGCGAAATCACAATTCATGTACTGGTTGATTGCATCTTCTAAGTCTTGCTCAGACACTGATGACACCCACAAAGACGCGCGACGACAATTTGGAGATGCCTCTAGGTGACGTAGAACGGGATCATCGTCTGTTTTCCAATTCCTCAAATAGACGCTGAGGAAACGACCCGATTCGTGTATGCGCACGTAGTGCGACGGATCAGATTTTAGCACGCAGTGCGTTTCCAATCGAGTGTGTTCCTCAGATCGCTTGGGAATGATGATATCTATTTGTTTGGTCTTCACAGCGTCGATCAGGCTGTTGTAATTTCCGTTGGGTATGAAGCACTTTACTGATACATTCTTTTGAAACAAAGTGTTCTCGTAATCCTTCAGCATTCTCTGAGACAAAGTGACAAGTCAGAAAAGTCTGAGGGAATAAGCATGCAACACTCGTATAGTATTCAGAATCAGTCTACTGCTGACATAAAGTCTCGCATTCACACAACTAGCAACATCTGCAACGCATCTGATCCAACTCTGAGACAAAGTAAGATTTGTATTCAGAATCACGCAGAATTGGACAGAGATCTTGACACGTAGAGTTCTTTGACACCGACACCCTAAGGTTTTCAGAATCAGAAGACTGCACATCTTAACTCTCTATTTGAGTTTACAATAGTATCCTGCTCGTTCTCGAAAGTTTGGTCGAGAAGACTCTCGATGCGTTTGCGTTTGTAGACGATGACAACAACAACAACAACGACGATTACGACAGATCCAATAAAGTTTTTGAAAGCAGCGAGATAGCCAAGACTATCGATTCTAAATTGAGTTCGGATTATAGCAACCCTCTGGACATCACGACACGCGAAAACAAACATCGAGTCGTCGCTGCAGTCTGCACTCGATTCAGATGAAACCAAAATTATCATTATAAGATCATACAACGTGCTGAAGCAAATATACGATTCTTTGGTAGAAAAAGATAGGTTGAGTCGATATTACAACCTGAAAATAAAATATAACAATATAAAAATTAAACAACTTATCAACGCCATTAATCCTCAACAACAACAGAATTAAGAAACACTTGTTGGACAAATACAAAATTTCCAATCAGAATTGGTTAATGTTTTTGAGAACAAACAGAGGGGACGGTAAATAGTGCTACAAAATAAAGACAATTTGATTACATGGGTGTTTGATCGTCCCTTGATTCACAAATTTGTGTTTTACCCCCTTACATCCCAACACAGTCACATCCGAACAAAACTTCGTGTATTCCGTTCTTGCCTAACACAGGGAGTACTCTGTTGGATGGCAGTATGTCACAGCGGAACACATTCGAGGAAATGACAACATTCTTATTAACGAGACTGAAAATGTGGTTTTTAGTGCTGCCAGAAAAATATAATTTGAACGAGGACGAGTTCGATCCCGAACAGTTCGATGTCGATCAGTTCGATGTCGATCAGAAAAGGGAAGATCACCACCAGTAGTTTGTCACATACACACAAGTGAAATTAGAAAGTTTGTCAAGTGAAATAAGAAAGATAGATATCTCTTGAGTAAATTAATATGTCACAAACGAATGTTTGCGAAACATCGTCTCGGATGTCAACGACGATACTATATTTGATTTGACCGCCCATGTTAAACAATTAATCGATTCACAATCCGTCTAACGCCGACGCAGTCACATATTAACCAACTGTAACCTGAGGATGTACTTTTCCGATTTCCCGTGGAATGATTATTGCTTCCAGGATAGAGACCCCTCTGTGTGTGCTCAGCGCATCACAGAGGTGATTGTCTCTGGAATGGAGGCATACATTCCTCGTTCTTTCTCTACTCCTCACGCTAAAAAGCCTTGGCTTAATCACGCTTGTTCTCGTGCTGTCAATGATAGAGAGGTAGCTCACAAAAGATACCAGAGCCTTCAAACTAATGCTAATTATGAACTTTACATTTCTGCCCGAAATCGTGCCAAATCTATTCTCCGACTAACCAAAAATTCTTTCATTAATAGAAAATGTCAAAACCTTGCTTTCTCTAACTCTTCCCGTGACTTCTGGCATCTAGCCAAAAACATCTCCTCCAACTTCACTTCTTCAGCTTTCCCTCCACTCCTCAGTCCTGACGGCAACACTGCCGTCTCATCTATCTCTAAGGCTGAACTCTTCTCTCAAACTTTTTCTAAAAACTCCACTCTGGACGATTCTGGGCATATTCTTCCTACTCATCCCCCCTCTGACTCCTTTATGCCTGTTATAAAGATTCTTCAAAATGATGTTTTCTATGCCCTCTCTGGCCTCAATCCTCAGAAGGCTTATGGACCTGATGGAGTGCCTTCTATTGTCCTTAAAAACTGTGCCTCCGTGCTGTCACCCTGCCTGGTCAAACTCTTTCGCCTCTGCCTGTCAACATCTACCTTTCCTTCTTGCTGGAAGTATGCCTTCATACAGCCTGTACCTAAGAAGGGTGACCGCTCCAATCCCTCAAACTACCGTCCTATTGCTTTACTTTCTTGTCTATCTAAAGCTTTTGAATCAATCCTTAACCGGAAGATTCAAAAGCACCTTTCCACTTCTGACCTTCTATCTGATCGCCAGTATGGGTTCCGCAAGGGGCGTTCTACTGGTGATCTCCTAGCCTTCTTAACTGACTCTTGGTCATCCTCTCTTAGCCGTTTCGGTGAAACTTTTGCTATTGCGCTGGACATATCAAAAGCTTTTGATAGGGTCTGGCACAAATCTTTGCTTTCTAAACTACCCTCCTACGGTTTCTATCCTTCTCTCTGTACCTTTATCTCCAGTTTCCTTTCTGACCGTTCTATTTCTGCCGTGGTAGACGGTCACTGTTCTTCCTAAATCTATTAACAGTGGTGTCCCACAGTTCTGTCCTATCTCCCACTCTTTTTCTGTTGTTCATTGATGATCTTCTTTCCAAAACGAACTGTCCTATCCATTCCTACGCCGATGATTCCACTCTGCATTATTCAACTTCTTTTAATAGAAGACCCACCCTTCAGGAACTTAACGACTCAAGGCTGGAGGCTGCAGAACGCTTAGCCTCAGACCTTACTATTATTTCCGATTGGGGCAAGAAGAACCTGGTGTCCTTCAACGCCTCAAAAACACAGTTTCTCCACCTATCCACTCGACACAATCTTCCAAACAACTATCCCTATTCTTTGATAACACCCAGCTATCACCTTCCTCAACACTAAACATCCTCGGTCTATCCTTAACTCAAAATCTCAACTGGAAACTTCATATCTCATCTCTTACTAAATCAGCTTCCTCGAGGCTGGGCGTTCTGTACCGTCTCCGCCAGTTCTTCTCCCCTGCACAGTTGCTGTCCATATACAGGGCCTTGTCCGCCCTCGTATGGAGTATGCATCTCATGTGGGGGCTCCACTCACACAGCTCTTCTGGACAGTGGAGGCAAAGGCTCTTCGTCTCATCAGCTCTCCTCCTCATACTGATAGTCTTCTACCTCTTAAATTCCGCCGCAATGTTGCCTCTCTTTCTATCTTCTATCGATATTTCCACGCTGACTGCTCTTCTGAACTTGCTAACTGCATGCCTCCCCCCTCCATGGCCCCGCTGCACTCGACTTTCTACTCATGCTCATCCCTATACTGTCCAAACCCCTTATGCAAGAGTTAACCAGCATCTTCACTCTTTCATCCCTCACGCTGGTAAACTCTGGAACAATCTTCCTTCATCTGTATTTCCTCCTGCCTACGACTTGAACTCTTTCAAGAGGAGGGTATCAGGACACCTCTCCTCCCGAAACTGACCTATCTTTCGGCCACCTCTTTGGATTCTTTTTAGGAGCAGCGAGTAGCGGGCTTTTTTTTATTAATGTTTACTTTTTTGTGCCCTTGAGCTGTCTCCTTTGCTGTAAAAAAAAAAAAAAAAAAAAAAAAAAAAAAAATCTGCAACCTTTGGTATGTAAGTTGAACTCTTGCCTACCTAACAGCGGAATGTAGAGATTGGAACGTCGACTCACATGACAAAGTCAAACGTGACGATGACAACTTTGGAGGTATTGCTCTCGAGCGAGACTTTCACGCTCACATTGACGATGTTCTTCTTAGGATTGGCAGCCACGTACACACTGTCGACCATAATTTTGGTTATTTTGTTGAGAAAGGTTTGCAATGATATCCAATTCCTTTCCGCTCACCACTATCATTAAACGACCACCAAGAAGAATAACAACAAAAGACAAACATGGAATTCGAGACTCAGGAAGACTCTGCTAGCAAAGTTGAAACAGGGTTGACACAGCAACAGGAACAACAACCGTCCAAGAAAACAAACAGGACGCAACGCAACAAGCAGGCGAAACCCGAAATGGTCCAGTCGGTACCCACTATTGTGATGGACATAACACTCACAATTGACTTTACAATAGTAACCCCTTCAAACATTGAGTTCAGAATCGGTAGCGTTATTCGACAAAGTCTCACAACGGGTAAAGTTCATGATCGGTTGTAGTACCCCCCTGAAAACTCAAAATTGACTTTACAAAAGTAACCCCTTCAAACATTGAGTTCAGAATCTGTTGATCAGAATTTGTTGGGGTGAATGTGAGACCTTGTCGTACAGGTCGTCTGATTTTGAGTTCAGAATCGGTAGCGTTATTCGACAAAGTCTCACATGTAATAGTTCATAATCGGTTGATATCTTGGCCAAAAGCGTACATTGGTGCGGGAGGTGGGAAAGCCTTACCTTTTCCGAGACACATCAAGAAATTGTTTTTGTTCCCAAAACACTCGTTGCCGAAGGACAACAATGCACTTGTTGCCGAATGAGTGCACCGTGTAATGAAATAAAAAAAAAATAAGAAAGCAAAATGTTTTTTATTCACACCCAATCTGTAAAACTACACGTCAAGAACTTTTACCTGACAATGCATTACATACACTATTCACACCCAATTGTTTCTATTCCCAATGACAATGCATTGACTATACATACCACAACTCTTTACTGATGATGCATTAAGCTATGAACTTGTAAGTATAAGTAACTGGTTGGGAACAAATTGGACAGATCGGTACAGATGTGCAACTGTAGGATTCCAATGCGCATTCCACCAGCAAGCTACGAAGTTGTTGAATACGCAAGTTGTGTACTCACCGCGAACAGCATCTGCTTCGGTCGTCTACGTCGCGATGGTTGTCGCTGCACTTGTTCAAATTTCCAAACTTATTTCTTCACTTTGTTCAAATTTCAATTGTCCGTTATTTTAGTGTCACCCAAGTAATAATGTTCACGTGTTGACGTTTGGTGAGTCCTCTCAACTATTAAAAGATATTCCTCATAACGAAGATGAAAATAAGAAAATAATAGTTTTGGTCAAAAACATCAAAGAGTTTATGAAGGCATGGAAGGCATCGATCGGCGATGATAACTCTGATAAAAAAACGATGACAGAACTATATTTCAACGAAGCCGTAGACGCGGTTCAGAATATTTATTTATCTTTTTCTAGCAACGTTTCCTTTTACAAATAACGAAAGAGAAGCGCGGATTATTCGTGGCGCTGGTCAATTTCTTGCCGGGTGTAGGCGTACGTGATCGCCGACTATGAAGTCTCAGACGTTCGTGTTCGTTATGCACGACAGCGTCTGATTCCGCTAACATCGTCGGCAGTGTGTTGGATACATGTGAGGCACATATACTCATACTCACACAGGTCCAGTTGCATTACACAAGTTGCTGGTCGTCTCATCGCTGCACTTTTTAAAATTATTTTCAAACACTTCAAAATAAAATCACTTTTCTCGGTACCGATAATTTATTTACTCCAAACCCCACTTTTTAGAGCACTGTAAAATTACAGAGTTAAGGTACATCAAATTAGAACATGTAGTGGTCATCACGTATACAAACCTTGTTTTGTCTGACTCTGTCAAGCAGGGTGAATGTGGGAGTCGTCAACAAATTAGGTGTGTATTTCAAAATCTGAAGAATATGTTGTTGTTGTCCAAAGCGGGTGAACTCTTGCGAACTGTAACAAGTTTAAGAAAAGAGAGTTAAGATGTTCACCAGTCTTAGAGAGTTATGATACCTCAAACTTGGATGGTGTCTCTACATTTGGTTCATGATAGGTTTATAGACACGACTAATAGTGGAATGAGATTTATGTGGTGTTATTTTCAACTTCTCTATGTCGACTTGCTTCTTTTTTTATTTCCTCGAGTCGATTTTCCAAAGCGTTAAAATTGTTAGTCATCTGATCAACAATGTACGTTCTGGAATCTAAACTGAATGTCCGTGCCTGTTCATACAATTTACTTTGCATTTCTAACACACATGTTTGGATAAACAAATCTCCGATATCGATGAGAGACTGCAACGCGACACCGAACCATAACTCTCTAAGACTGGTGAACATCTTAACTCTCTATTCTTAAACTTGTTACAGTTCGCAAGAGTTCACCCGCTTTGGACAACAACAACATATTCTTCAGATTTTGAAATAGACACCTAATTTGTTGACGACTCCCACATTCACCCTGCTTGACAGAGTCAGACAAAACAAGGTTTGTATACGTGATGACCACTACATATTCTAATTTGATGTACCTTAACTCTGTAATTTTACAGTGCTCTAAAAAGTGGGGTTTGGAGTAAATAAATTATCGGTACCGAGACAAGTGATTTTATTTTGAAGTGTTTGAAAATAATTTTAAAAAGTGCAGCGATGAGACGACCAGCAACTTGTGTAATGCAAGGCATTCATTAAGTCAAGAAGAACTAGTTCGAGAGAATAAAGCAATAACCGCGGAGATCGAGAAAATGAAACACGAAAACGAACTATTGAAGATTAACATCAAGTATGCAAAAATCGAAAACAAACGATTGAATTTAGCCATCCAGGCAAGACGTGCAGCCGAACAGTTCGATCCCGAACAGTTCGATGTCGATCAGTTCGATGTCGATCAGAAAAGGGAAGATCACCACCAGTAGTTTGTCACATACACACAAGTGAAATAAGAAAGTTTGTCAAGTGAAATAAGAAAGATAGATATCTCTTGAGTAAATTAATATGTCACAAACGAATGTTTGCTGTACCTGTGAACAAAAGTAATAATGACCAAAGACGAGTTGAGATACCTGAATTGGTCTCATGTGGTCTGTGTGTTTTGCATCTTGCACTTGATCGTTCTGCTGGTTGCTCTGACCGTACGTCACAAATTTAGAATGAAATTATACGACAAGCGAAGCGAACAACATTTCAACTCCAAATTCTTACCGGTGTCGTTCTTGGAGCAAAAGACGGGAAGAGTCAGAGATATGTGGTTGTCTCCCAATGAATATGTGGTGTTCGCAGGATTAGTGAAGCAGTGTCAGCGTTTTCGCCACGGTCTGTGCACGGACACTCCAGGATGGACGCAGTTTGCCTACTTCGTTGCTGCTAACGCTTACAACCGTTTGAGTGACGCGGCAGCAGAAGATCAAATAAAATTGCTTAAAATCTCGAAAATACCCGAAAAAAAAACAGAGTCGCTTACTCCATCCGTTTTACGACCAAGCTTCGTACCGGAGAAAGACGTCGGAGGGTAACATAAACGTGCACGTAACCCAAGAACCTACCGTTGTCTACTCTGTTAATTCCTTGGCCGAAAGTCGCTTCGTTCAACAGCGATTGATTGCCAATCCCGTTCGGTCCATGTATTTCGAGTTTGTGGAATTCTGAGAGGAGTTCAAAAGCGTTGCATGGGATCTTCATGTTGCCCATGCGCGTTACGATTCCTTTAGTCGGACATCGTTTTATTTTAAGTCAACTCTTGTTTGAATTGATCATTCTCTGTATCTAAATCGTTATTACGTTGTTGGAGTTGTTCGTATTCATTTTGCATAAGATCGATCTTGTTTTAATTTTCAGATAATTCTGCGTTCAGTCGGTCTTTCTCTTGGATTATCTTTCGTATATTTGCATTAACTTCTAAGAATTTCTTATCTACATCTTTGTATATCGTCATTATTTGTTGTACTTTGGCAGATAACTTTTCAATTTCTTTCCTTAATTCAGATTTTTCTTCTTCGTGTTTAGTTTGTTGATTTTGTAATTCATCGTTTTTGTCTCTTGTAGGAGTAGAGTTTTATTTTGAGTCAACTCTTGTTTGAATTGATCATTCTCTGTATCTAATTCGTTATTACGTTGTTGGAGTTGTTCGTATTCATTTTGCATAAGATCGATCTTGTTTTTATTTTCAGATAATTCTGCGTTCAGTCGGTCTTTCTCTTGGATTATCTTTCGTATATTTGCATTAACTTCTAAGAATTTCTTATCTACATCTTTGTATATCGTCATTATTTGTTGTACTTTGGCAGATGACTTTTCAATTTCTTTCCTTAATTCAGATTTTTCTTCTTCGTGTTTAGTTTGTTGATTTTGTAATTCACCCATGTGCTTCTTTGTAGAATCGGCAGTCAGGTACTCTGATGTGCAATTCGTCTTGTTACACCCATAACATCTGAACTCTAGCAATTCGTCTTGTTAGTTGTCGACATGTCACGACATCGTCTTCTTACACCTCACAGTCTACTACATCTCCACATCTACTACATCTTAACTCTAAGTAAATGTGTGACTTTGTTTCAACAGTCAACTGAAATTCTACTATATGTACATAACCCGAGATTCATGTACTTAACCCAAATGAATCTTATCTTCTCACTTGGTTGCAGCGAAGAGTACGACAGCGATTCCACTGTGTGTATTTGCACTGTGTGTATTTGCACTGTGTATTTGCACTGTGTATTTTGACTCTGTATTTTAGCACTGTGTATTTTAGCACATCGTTTGTTACTCACCCCAAATGGAAGGCATCGATCGGCGATGATAACTCTGATAAAAAAACGATGACAGAACTATATTTCAACGAAGCCGTAGACGCTGTTCAGAATATTTATTTCTCTTTTTCTAGCAACGTTTCCTTTTACAAATCAACGCTGAGGAGTATCAAAAACTTAGTCTGATTTCAGATTGACATTTTCTAATCTTCCACCCAAGAGGAAATTCCCGTCGATCAGAAAGAATCGGTTGTTGTCGACGCTGATACATGACGTCTTTGAATTCACCATTTTAAAGACGCTCGAGATTTTTCTGGTTGAGGGGATGTAGCTGTTTGACCTGAGTTTGTTATTTTGGAGAGAGGAGAAGGTTGCAATATCCTAGGCTTTTGTTGCGTCCTCTCTAGAGGTGAACGATTTTAGAGACTTTGTATATTCAACGTCTTGATTAAACTGGTTGGTAAGAACGGAGATCCCGCTTTCTGGCTCTTCCCACTTGCTACTCGCTTGACTGCTGGAGCGCTCTTTTTCATTCGAGGTTTGATTGTAGGTTGTAAAGGGTCTTTTTTCGGGACATCTACTTTACTTTGTACCGTGTCTTTTTTCGGGGTATCCATCCTAACTCGATTAGGCTTCGGTGTCCACGCACGCACACCCGTAGAGTGTTCAATGTATTTATTGTTTACCTTTGCAATGTAAATCGTCAACCATTAAAACAAAATCATTCCTAAGTAAAACAAAGTCAGTCCTATTTGATTATTTTTATTTTATTTGTTTAAAACCTCCAATAAAAAAAAATCTCTATAGTCCTTTTTGTTTTAATCAGTCACACAAGGATACTATCGGTTATAAATTAAAATGATAATATGATTCTTAAGATAAAGAACACTATAGAACTAAATTATGTTTGGTTTAATCCTGTTTTTTACTTTAATCGTTGTCGTACTCTTAACTCCATCAAAGAAACTATGTACGAAAATATCTTCACTGCTGCCATTCCGTTCTCGTCTGTGTTCGCCAGGTTCTTGTACGACGACATCGAAGGCTACGGTGCACACCTACAAGCCGTGTTGGCCGAACTGAAACTTTGAGTCAATGTCTAAAATAAAACATGTACTTCTAACGAACCTTTTATTCACACTCCAAAAATAAAATAAAATAACGCTATAGATTTATTAATCACATTACAGGTAGCACCTAAACACCAGTCTTTGACCTGCACGAGTGGGGTCCTTGATTTCGCGTCTCGGTGCAAGAATAACTCGCTGCACCGATTTCAAGAGTGATGTAGGTTTTTGAAAATAATAAATATGATGTAGGATATAAACATTTTATTAACCCTGATGTTCACACAATAGTATTCAGAATCCGTCTACAGCTGACACAAAGTCTCGCATTCACATAACTGTAATGCAATATGTCAATATTAGTTAATTATTAAGACAAAAGACTAGCATTCACTTCAAACATTGAGTTCAGAATCTGTTGGTCAGAATCTGTTGGGCTGAATGTGAGATCTTGTCGTACAGGTCGTCTGATTTTGAGTTCAGATGAAAAATAATAATTGAGTTTACAATAGTAACCCCTTCAAACATTGAGTTCAGAATCTGTTGGTCAGAATCTGTTGGGGTGAATGTGAGACCTTGTCGTACAGGTCGTCTGATTTTGAGTTCAGAATCGGTAGCGTTATTCGACAAAGTCTCGACAACGATTAAAGTAAAAAACAGGATTAAACCAAACATAATTTAGTTCTATAGTGTTCTTTATCCTAAGAATCATATTATCATTTCAATTTATAACCGATAGTATCCTTGTGTGACTGATTAAAACAAAAAGGACAATTGAGATTTTTTTTTATTGGAGGTTTTTTTTATCGTTACGTGCCGAAAACAAAGAGATGTACACTTTAAAGTTTTCTGTTTTTGAACCGAGTTTTAAAATTGATCACATCGTTGTTGGCAACAACAGAAACTTTGTCTATCCAAGCGTACAAAAACACAGAAGGCACTATGTCGCTTTCCGAAAAAGGAGTATCGATTAATTTAATCTGAAACGCTCCGTGTTGTTGAGGTATAGTCGTGTCGGTATAGGACGTTAGCGTATCGTCGTCGAAATAAAAATTCAATATGCAGAACCTGTTTTGTTTGTGAAGTACTTTGTTCTTCGAATTGGATTCGTCGATAACAAATGTGTTTATACTACTTCTACTGAGCAGTTGATGTTCGTCGATTAATTATTTAACATGGGCGGTCAAATCAAATATAGTATCGTCGTTGACATCCGAGACGTTGTTTCTCAGATGATTCAATACGGTGTCGCGTATGTTAACTTTTAGTATGTCGGTGATCTTAGCTGTCAAAGAGTCTTCATCGCCAAGCACTTGTTCCGAGAACTTAACCAGTGTTTCGTTCACAAACCGATGTTTTCCTGATCTATGTTTTCAATCTTACTGAACCATTCTTCGTCGGATAAACTCTGAATGGTTTCGTTTGATAAATTCTGAACGGATTCGTTTGATACGTTTGATAAAATCTGAACGGATTCGTCTGATAATGTCTGAAAGGCTTGATCACCGGAAACAACAGTGTTGGTGGCAGCGGCAATTGCATTGTTAACGGCAGGACTTGTGTTAATATATGACTTTGCGTCGGCGTTAGACGGATTGTGAACTCTTGCCTACCTAACAGCGGAGTGTACAAAATCTTACAAGCATTAAGAGCAACTAGAGAGTTGCATTGTTGGTCTAGATGCACAATGCCCGAATCAGGAAACGCTTAGTGTCAAAGAACTCGAAATAACCCAGTTGAACATGCAAATTCTTGAAAACGTGACAATTAATGAAACGTCTATAAATCAACGAATTGCACAGATGAACCAACAAATTACCGATCTGACCGTAGATAAAGAAAATGCAACCCAAAAAATAACAGAATTGGAGGAAAGTATTAATAACAAAGACGTCGAGATCCAAACATATCAGGAAAGCATTATTAACAAAGACGTCGAGATTAAAACATTGAACGATGAAAATTTGATAAATTATCAAAAGTACGTTTCCTGTGAAGCCGAGTGCAAAAAGAGCAACGAACTCTTAAAAACCACATTATTCACAGAAGGTAACAAAGTAACTGAATTAGAAACACAAGTAACAAGCCTTAGCACCGAATTAAGTGAAAAGACAAATAAATTAAGTATATGTGAAAAAACTATAAAGTATAATGATTTTAAGATTGCACAGATGAACACATCGCTAGAGAATCTCAAAAAAAAAAACCGCTTAAAACACACACACATAGGAAAGAGTTAAAGAATCCGTCTGTCGCTGACGCAAAGTCTCACATTAGCAACATTTGAGTTAACTTACCCACACACACTTGGAATCCGTCTACCGCTGACACAAAGTATTGCATTCACACAACTAACAACATCTGCAATGCATCTGCAGCACCATTCAAGGCCAGATCAAAACCTTCGACATGCATGAAAAAATCAATCATCAAGCAAATGAAGAAATGTCTCCGTATGAAAGACTGAATGGGAATGTATCGGACAGTAAGAGTAAAATAAAATGTTAAGTCCGTATTTATTGTTTATTTTTCACCAGTACAATTTGACTTCATTTGTCAACTCGGTCATGGATGTGTGTGAGAATCTGTCGCTGTGCAGCACGTAGTCTCACATTCACTCCGTCGGTCAGACGTTCGCAACCAGCCGAAGGCCTAAGATGCCACAATCTGTCGACATGTTGAACAAAGTCTCACATTCACTCCGTCATACAGAGTCAGACGTTCGCCGAAGGCTTAATATGCCACATGACGGCACATTCACACGGTTTAGGAATCTGTAAACATGTAGAACAAAGTCTCACATTCACTCTCCGTCATACTAAGTTAGACAATCAAATGACAGACATCAGTGGAACAAAGTCTCAGACTCTGTAGAACAAATCTCATGACGGAATCTGTCGACGTGTAGAACAAAGTCTCCAAAGTTTTGAACATCGATCGGACCTGCCTTCCGCTCACGACGACATGGAGGAGGATGCTAGCACGGTGTCAATCACTACTCCAACGAATAATCGTACGTCACCGTCACGGAAATTGTGGCGAACATCAACCACGAACTGTCGTTGCTTTGGCAACACGTTCAATCCACGTGTTCGAATGTCAATGAGACTCACAAAGGGGCAATCGAGAAACGCCAAAAGACATTTCAAAATATCAAGACGACCAGTAAGAAATGTCGCGACATTGCTTCGAATTGTTCTACGAACGGTTCGTCGCACTCATCACCTTCTGCGAACGTTATAGAAGCCAGCCTAGAAGCACTCAACCTCGAATTAGAGTCTATCGTCGGTCAGTTAGAGTCTTTTTCATCGGAACGAGAGAATATTCTGATCAACCTGAGACAGAACATTCTATTGAGGATCGTTAACAGTTGTACCTACCTACCCGAAACGGTTTTCGTTCACCGCGGCGACGAGACGAGCAAGGCTTGTGCGTGTGTCAGATTGGACGGTGTGTACGCTTGTCTGCTCAGCAGCGGAGAAAACGAAAGCAAGAACATAATCGACAACTCTTATCCTCTGGTCAACAAATTTGGAGTTTACCTGACTGATATTCAAGTATCCCTTCAGAACGACTCGTTGGTGATAGACCATGTCAATTTTGCAGTCGAGGAGTACACTGGAGACAACGTTAAGAGGTACGCTATCTACAGAGACACTCTGGCCTCTGAACCCGTGGCTTACCGAGACTTGGACAGCGATCGCTTGAGCTAGCCTGAGATGAACGACATCAAAGAATTCGCACGCGTCGTAGACGTAAAAGTGATGCACGACGGACTGATCTGTGTTTGTATGACCAACGGTCCAGAAATCATTGACGCCATTCCAAACTTCATTGTCATAACGACAGACCCTAAGCTAACGATTAGCGAAGACGATGATGACGATGACGACGACAACAACAACAACAACAACGACGATTACGACAGATCCAATAAAGTTTTTGAAAGCAGCGAGATAGCCAAGACTATCGATTCTAAATTGAGTTCGGATTATAGCAACCCTCTGGACATCACGACACGCGAAAACAAACATCGGGTCGTCGCTGCAGTCAATCCTACCTTGAGCGGATTGAGGGACATAATCGAAGAGGACAACGCTAAGACCTTGCACAGCTCTGCTTACAACATGCAGGACACTATTTGCAAATCGTACACACAACACATCTCTAACGTCGTCGACACCAAAGATTCTGCGGACTTCTCAAAGTTTTCCGAACTGGAATCGGAGAGGGTTGTCGTTATTTCCACAGCATAAATGTCACTAACTTCTTGTAGGTGCTTGGCACTCATGAAGAAATTCGAAGAACTCATCACAGACGGCAGTAGAAAGAGAAAGATAAAAGTTGAGTTGATAACCTACTTCAAGCGCAGGCGATCGCTTTTTCTACCAAAGAATCGTATATTTGCTTCAGCACGTTGTATGATCTTATAATGTTAATTTTGGTTTCATCTGAATCGAATGCAGATCGCAGCTGTGTACGCAACTGCTCTATCAAGATCATTGTATCCTGATCGGGATTGTACTTTAGTAAGTCGGACAGTAATACTTCAACATTAATACTGTCGTACACGATATTAATAATTGTCCTGACGGCATTTGTCAAATCTTGCAGCGTTCTATTGACGTCCGTTGACACAGTAGACTCCACCTTCAACACGAACGACGACGACCAAAACAGAGAGCTAGACGAGCCCACTGACAACGACCAAAACAACATTGCAGACAAAGTCACGCATTCACCAACGTCTCAGAATTGGTCTAGATTGCAGACAAAGTCACGCATTCACCAACGTCTCAGAATTGAATTCACCAACGTCTCCGAATTGGTCTATATTGCAGACAAAGTCACACATTAACGAAGTCACGCATTCACCAACGTCAGAATTGGTCTACATTACAGACGAAGTCACGCATTCACCAACGTCTCAGAATTGGTTTACATTACAGACGAAGTCACGCATTCACATTACAGACGGAGTCACGCATTCACCAACGTCTCATAATTGGTCTACATTACAGACGAAGTCACGCATTCACCAACGTCTCATAATTGGTCTACATTTCAGACGAAGTCACGCATTCACCAACGTCTCAGAATTGGTTTACATTACAGACGAAGTCACGCATTCACATTACAGACGAAGTCACGCATTCACCAACGTCTCAGAATATACTCGAATTGATGCACAAGTAAACAGAGCCGTTGGATGGACTCCTGACAAGATAAGAAGAAGCACTGCAATGATTATGTGTAATAAATAAAAATAAGAATTTACAGATTGTTCTAGTTTATTCTTCTGTCGATCCGTACAAGGCGTATCTATCGAGTCACCTCAAATTCTATCCAAAATAAATTCGGATCGATCTAAGTTAGACCCCTTTTTAAACTAAATTACAGTTGATAAAAATACGGTCCATCCGCATTCTTTTTTATTTCATTTAGTTTTTCTACCGCTTCGTTGAAAATCATGGATGTCTTGTTATTTTTCTCTGTTAATATTCGGTTGACCAAATCATTGAATTCTTGCATTTTTTTTTTTAAATTCCAGTTGTTGATTATTGAATTCGGATTCGTAAAACTCTTTAACTTTATAGTATTCAGACTACGTTTACCACTGACACAAAGTCTCATATTCACACAACATTTGCAGCATTCTCTGAGACAAAGTGACAAGTCAGAAAAGTCTGAGGGAATAAGCATGCAACACTCGTATAGTATTCAGAATCAGTCTACTGCTGACATAAAGTCTCGCATTCACACAACTAGCAACATCCGCAGCGCATTTGATCCAACTCTGAGACAAAGTAAGATTTGTATTCAGAATCACGCAGGTCACACAATAGTATTCAGAATCCGTCTACAGCTGACACAAAGTCTCGCATTCACCACCATCTGCAACTCTTGAGGGTTTAAGTCATGCAACAACACGTATAGTATTCAGAATACGTTTACCACTGACACAAAGTCTCATATTCTGCTGCTGCATGTAAGTTGGCTTGCTGCTGCTGCTGCATGTATGCAGACGTTCGCGGTGAGTACACAACTTGCATATTCAGCAACTTCGTAGCTTGCTGCTGCATGTAAGCATGTGCTTTGTAGCTTGTTAGTGCGTTTAGCTTGCTGCTGCTGCTGCTGCTGCATGTAAGTTGGCTTGCTGCTGCTGCATGTGTGCTGCTTCGTAGCTTGTTAGTGCATGTAAGCATAGTAGCTCGCTGCTGCTACTGCATGTGTGCTGCTTTGTAGCTTGTTAGTGAATGTAAGCATAGCTGCTGCTGCATGTGTGCTGCTTCGTAGCTTTAGTAGCTCGCTGCTGCTGCTGCATGTGTGCTGCTTCGTGGTTTGTTAGTGCATGTAATAATAGTAGCTCGCAACAATGCAACTCCCAACAATGCAATGCAACTCTATACAAAACAAACAAACTCACATTCACTCGAGTTAAGATGTAGTAATTGCTACATGCCCGTCCAATGTATCTCTACATGTTTTGCATAAGTCGAGATGACCTGCACCAATACTATACCTCTTGAATGTGTCACACACTACAGAGTTCAGAATCGTATCTTAACTATATTCTATCTGAATCTGTTCGCAGCAACTCTCTAGTTGTGTGTGACATTTGCATGGGTCTCTCTTCCCGCATGCAAATGTAAGTTAAGACTTCTTCTTTGTTGAAGAACTCTTGCCTACCTAACATCGGAGTGTACAGACTCACATGACAAAGTCTAACGTGACGATGACAACTCTATTCAGAATATGTTCTATCATAATATGTTTGAAGAGTAAGTTGCCCAGTGAATGTGAGACCTTCTCGTCCTTATCGTTGACTTCCTTTAACAGCATTATTTCTTTGGTGTTGTAACCGTTGAGATAAGTTATACGATCTCTCGATCCCAAGTCGACGTCTTTCATGATTTGGAAATAATCTATGTCGGTTACTATCTTTCGTGGGTTGTAAGGCACGTACAGCGTCTGTCCACAGGTGAATCTGGCACCGGGTAGAGGATCGGGCATTTCGTTGCATTGTTGGACTCAAGCATTAAGAACTAGAGAATTGTATTGTTGGTCTAGATTGGAAAGTCGACTCACATGACAAAGCAGATGTTACATGTGTGTTTAGACGGATTGTGAACTCTTGCCTACGGAGTGTACAAAATCTTACAAGCATTAAGAGCAACTAGAGAGTTGCATTGTTGGTCTAGACGCACCGTCCAACGTGCAACCTGCTCTGAGGTGACACACCAACAGATTCTGAATAGAGATTACATCACGCTAGACTTCAGCAATGCAATAGAGAGTTGCTTTGTTGGACTCAAGCATTAGAGATGTTATAGTTGTGTTAATGTGTGACTTTGCGTCGGTGTTAGACGGATTGTGAACTCTTGCGCACGCAGATGACAAAGTCTAGTATAACAAAGTCTAGCGTGATGTACTCTATATTCAGAATCTCAACTTTCTATTCAACTACATATCCTAATCAGAATCTGTTTTCACACGTCCAAGAGAGATGCATTGTTGAATAGACTCTTCGAATTTGTAGAGCAATGTTAAGAGCGAAGAGTCAAACATGTTTCGTCTTTCCGTTATCGTTGAGCTGTATGGCCTGTAGGGAACCTGTTACGAAATTTTCGTTGTGTTCGTGTCCGTCATCCAGATGTGCAGTAGTAGTAGCACCAGCAGTGACACCGACAGTTTTAATGATGGTGGCACCACTAGCAGCGGCAGCGTTATTATCAATAGTACTAGTAGCAACAACAAAGCAAAACGTAGAAGAATCAACTACACTAAAAAACATTCGAAGAATATTGACTCGTCGGACCGAAGAAGATTAACTCAACGCCAATCGAATATTGACTCGTCGGACCGAAGAAGATTAACTCTCTTTTTTATTTCATTTAGTTTTTCTACCGCTTCGTTGAAAATCATGGATGTCTCGTTATTTTTCTCTGTTAATATTCGGTTGACCAAATAATTGAATTCTTGCATTTCGTAAAACTCTTTAACTTGATTAATCGCAGTCGAATGTCCGTTTAGTTTGACCATTAACGATTCGATTTGTGTTCCGAGACCTTCGGATGATGAACACTGCTGCCGTGCAGCTGAAGACTGTGGCTGTGAGGTTTAACAAGACGAATTGCATATACTTGACTGCTGCTAGTGAATGTGCGATTTTGTCTCAATTGTCAACAGAACTCTTGTCCGCTACGACATAAGAGTTGTACTCTTATTGATTTTAATACACACACACAAGTTACATACAACAGGAAGAGGTTCAACAGGAAGAGTTCGTTTACAACTGTACTTTTAAAATTTAGTACACATTCAACATCTTAAAAATTACATCATAAAAATTAGTACACATCTCAGCATTCACACACATGTAGAATAAACACATTCACACACATGTAGAATAAACACTTGACATTTCATTTTATCACGTGAGTCACATCCTTTCTTCCTCCACACTATGTAATGTACATTTGTTAAATAATGTAATGTACGTTTGTTAAAAATAAAACAATGTAATTTTTGTTTTGTTTTTTTAATGTAAATATTACATAAATATACGTCCTCATAGAAGACAAATATTAAGATCTTTGCAGATCGCTAAACTACAAATCTTATCCTATTGAGTATTGAAGATGGCTGAAAGTCTTTGGCGGTTTGTCGTAATACGACTTTATCTACATTTTTGAAGATAATTTCATTTAACAGTGTGTTCGTGTACCTTATTATTGTATGTTAATTTAGGCGAGTGTCAATACTGTCAATTTATCTTTTGTTAAGTTGAAATAAAATAAGTCATTGGCGTTAAGTTTTACACAAAATCAACAAACTAAAAACGAAGAAGAAAAATCTGAATTAAGGAAAGAAATTGAAAAGTCATTTGCCAAAGTACAACAAATAATGACGATATACAAAGATGTAGATAAGAAATTCTTAGAAGTTAATGCAAATATACGAAAGATAATCCAAGAGAAAGACCGACTGAACGCAGAATTATCTGAAAATAAAAACAAGATCGATCTTATGCAAAATGAATACGAACAACTCCAACAACGTAATAACGAATTAGATACAGATAATGATCAATTCAAACAAGAGTTGACCGTATTACGCTAAGTTAAGTCTATTATTACTCTTACAGGTGTGGGTGACAACGTGAGGTGCTATCATTGTGGTCTTTCGCTGAGAAACTGGCGTAAAGGCGATCCCTTAATAGAACACATATACCACAATCCAGATTGTTACTTCATGCAGTTCACCAATGATCCTCTCTTCATCGAACAGGTTGGTATTGAACAATTTCGTTCAATACACGCGTGTCAAACAACATATGTTACACGCGCTCGTTATTTATTTTAATTTGTTAATTCCAGACCAGATCAAACTAAACAACCGATTCTTTTTCATCGTTGTCGAGATGGGAAACATAATTCAACGCTTGAGAAATAACGGTCTGACGATATAGTGACAACGTGAGGTGCTATCATTGTGGTCTTTCGCTGAGAAACTGGCGTAAAGGCGATCCCTTAATAGTCGGCGTTCAGGTTTCGGGTCAGCCAGTCCTTGGCGTGGATTTCGTTCAACGACATGTCGCATTTGATGCAGGAGTTCGATCTTTCGATATCTGCCATTTGACGTTTGTTTTTCACGTTGTCTGGGATGTCGTGCAGTTGACAAAAACTAAAATCTATTTTAATGGACTTTAGAGTTTCAAAAGTCGTCTCAAAAATCGTCTCTGTGAATCGGTGGAGTGGAATGAAATCTTCGCGTATCAACGCGTCGAGAATCAGACCTCGAAAATCATAATTTGTCAAATCGAAACTTTTAAGGAAGTTATTCACGTTCTGACAGAAGTTCAGGATGTCGTCACCGCGGTTGACAGTCGCGGACTTGCATTTCTGCCATTGGATCTTCAGTGCTGTTTTCATTTTGTCAAAGACATCAACCGATTATGGACTTTACCCGTTACATGTGAGACTTTGTCGAATAACGCTACCAATTCTGAACTGTCAAAGAACTCGATAACATTTCAGGGAATACTATTACTAGAGTGAACAGAATTCTTGTTATACTCTGACACGGTGTAGGAAATAAGTTTATTTAGTCAAGAGTTAGCCGATTCTACAAAGAAGCACATGGATGAATTACAAAATCAACAAACTAAACACGAAGAAGAAAAATCTGAATTAAGGAAAGAAATTGAAAAGTCATCTGCCAAAGTACAACAAATAATGACGATATACAAAGATGTAGATAAGAAATTCTTAGAAGTTAATGCAAATATACGAAAGATAATCCAAGAGAAAGACCGACTGAACGCAGAATTATCTGAAAATAAAAACAAGATCGATCTTATGCAAAATGAATACGAACAACTCCAACAACGTAATAACGATTTAGATACAGAGAATGATCAATTCAAACAAGAGTTGACTCAAAATAAAACTCTACTCCTACAAGAGACACAAACGAGAGATGGACTCCAGCAAGATGTCACTCGCCTCCAGCAAGAGAAAACTGGTCTCGAAACCCAACTGAGTGAAAAGAGTAATGACTTATCGATATTACTGAAAAAACAAGAAGACGAAATTATGCGGTTGAACAAACAAATTGAGGCAGATTCCTAAACCGTCCGTCATGAAAAAGTAAACATTGGATGGACTCTCCTGACAAGATTGATTTTGTAAGAAGAAGAAGAAGCATTGCAATGATTATGTGTAATAAATAAAAATAAGAATTTACAGAATGTTTTAGTTTACTCACATCATGTCGTGTCACGGTGGCATCTTAGGTCTTCGGCTGGTGGCGAACGTCTGACTTTGTACAACGGAGTGAATCGGAGACTTTGTTCTACACGTCGACAGATTCCGTCATGAGATTTGTTCTACAGAGTCTGAGACCTTGTTCCACTGATGTCTGTCATTTGATTGTCTAAGTGTGATTTTTTAGTCTGTATATACGTTACATAAATTGTAACTCGGATAGACTATGTAGCATATTGTAGGTTAGGAAATAAGACTTTTATATAGAATTTGTATGATATTTTTCATGCTATGTTTAATAAAATATAGTTGTATTTCCACCTGTTTGGACATCCTTAAATCACGTGTTCTGGGTACCTATTAATTCGCGTTAAAAATCACGAGAGATGATGAGTGTATTTTTTTGTTGGTGACATTGAAGTGCTATTACTGTGTTGTCGTTATACAACCATGGAAAGGATACCGACATCGTATACAACGCAACGCCGCCACGGTAAGTGCTCAACATCATCCACATGTTTATTACGAACCTTTTATTCACACTCCAAAAAAAAAAAATAACACTATAGATTTATTAATCACATTACAGGTAGCACCTAAAACACCAATCTTTGACCTGCACGAGTGGGGTCCGTGATTTCGCGTCGAAGAAATTCTTAGAAGTTAATGCAAATATACAAAAGGTAATCCAAGAGAAAGACCGACTGAACGCAGAATTATCTGAAAATAAAAACAAGATCGATCTTATGCAAAATGAATACGAACAACTCCAACAACGTAATAACGAATTCGATACAGAGAATGACTTAACATTTTTTTAGACATCAACGACTCAGCATCGGCATTCAATTCAAACGCTGTAACGACAGATTCTAAATCGGACGCGACTACTTGCAGATTCAATAATTGATCGGCGACGGGTTCGTCAACATTACCCGCGAAATGCCCGATCCTCTACCCGGTGCCAGATTCACCAGTGGACAGACGCTGTACGTGCCTTACAACCCACGAAAGATAGTAACCGACATAGATTATTTCCAAATCATGAAAGACGTCGACTTGGGATCGAGAGATCGTATAACTTATCTCAACGGTTACAACACCAAAGAAATAATGCTGTTAAAGGAAGTCAACGATTTGTACAAGCGATGGATGTCGAGCGAAAAATCTCAAGAGGAAATGGCGAAAATAAAATACCTGTATGACAAAAACAGAAAGATAATCGCAGCTAACCGGGGGTTCATCAGAGGCAGCCACACTGTCGTGCACTTGTCAACACATCAAACTCTGTGAATGCTGCAGATGCATTGCAGATGTTGTTAGTTGTGTGAATGCGATACTTTGTGTCAGCGGTAGACGGATTCCGTGTGTGTAAGTTAAGTCTGTCTCTGTGAACGGTTCACTTGGACCAAATGTTGCTAATGTGAGACTTTGCGTCAGCGATAGACGGATTCTGAAGACTATACACTCAGTCTCTGTGAATGCTGCAGATGCATTGCAGATGTTGTTAGTTGTGTGAATGCGATACTTTGTGTCCGCGGTAGACGGATTCCGTGTGTGTAAGTTAACTCTGTCTCTGTGAACGGTTCACTTGGACCAAATGTTGCTAATGTGAGACTTTGCGTCAGCGATAGACGGATTCTGAAGACTATACACTCAGTCTCTGTGAATGCTGCATTTACCCAAAGGTACATGTCTGCACTGCACTGAATGATGACAATTTGTTAGTTGACAGCTTTGAAGTGCATATATTGCATTTTGGCAAATAACAACGCTGAACGAATCTGGTATTATTTTTTAAATGATCAAAAAAATCATTCAGATTTTTAAAGTTTCTAGTGATGAGATATCCTGGCGTGTCTGCAATTCTTTTAATAAGCATTATTTTTTTGTTATCTGTAATTCTTTTAATCTTGGTATTGCACCGGGAGGTTGAATTTGCTGCTTGCGGGAAATTACGCAACGTCGCCGCCGTATCAGAAGACGACGGGTATTCAAAATGTCTGCAAATCAGGGTTCACCCTTTGAGACTACAGGAAATCAAAACGGAAAGTCGAGGATGAACATGTTTATAATGTTAATATGTGGCGTTCTGGCGATGGTCATCATCGGGATCTTCGCTAAGCATCTGTGGTACGACGACAACACCACCCTGACCGCCGAAGGAACAGAACAGACCGTCTACCAAACAAGTGACCCAGAACACGTGATTTAAGGATGTCCAAACAGGTGGAAATACAACTATATTTTATTAAACATAGCTTGAAAAATATCATACAAATTCTATATAAAAGTCTTATTTCCTAACCTACAATATGCTACATAGTCTATCCGAGTTACAATTTATGTAACGTATATACAGACTAAAAAATCACACTAATGTACATACAATTGTTTTCTCTGTCTTCAAGCAGTTACAATTTCAGATTCACCATGCTACAAAATTAACATTCAAACAACACTGGTCTCGGGAATATTAGTAGCAGTCAGAGAGTACTCAGCATGGTTCCGTGCCATCAGTCGTCGTGTTGTTTTAAATACCACGTAGACAATAGCAGTGACAGAAACTAGTAAACAAAGAACCATGAAGAATGCCAAGATAGAATAAGTGCTGACAGCCTTAGGTTCTTCTTGGCATTCTTCATGGTTCTTTGTTTACTAGTTTCTGTCACTGCTATTGTCTACGTGGAATTTAAAACAACACGACGACGGATGGCACGGAACCATGCTGAGTACTCTCTGACTGCTACTAATATTCCCGAGACCAGTTTGACATTTGTACCAATACTATACATCTTGAATGTGTCACACACTACAGAGTTCAGAATCGTATCTTAACTATATTCTGTTCTATCTGAATCTGTTCGCAGCAACTCTCTAGTTGTGTGTGACATTTGCATGGCTTCCTGTGTGATTAAGATAACGCCCATGTTTTGGCATGTGTCGATAACGACGCCGATTGATAGCTTACGTCACAGCTTTTCGCGCGTTACTTCGTGTGTGTCAATTACACCTTGCACAGATCGAACTCGCGGAGGTAGTAGAATCCGTTACGAGCCAGTACCTCAGGAGATATATTTGCGTTAGGCCATCTTATGAATGTTTTTAATCTCTCCAATTCGAGGTTCAAGTGTTCTCGTCGTTGTTTGTGAATCACAGTCAGCATCTGCAAGTCAAGAGAAAGTGAAGTTAACATTTTGTGGTGTAAAAATGCTACTCGCTATCTGGGTAAAATAGCGGTAAGTCAAACACTAAAAACAAAAAGGGTGTCGACTGGGGATACTATTATACATTAACTCGCAAAGGTAGATAAACTCTACGTGTACAACACACTTGATTTTTTTTTTATATTTAAGGGGATACTATTTTAAACGTAAGTTAAATATTCTAAATTCGGGGTGTGTGGGATACTTACTATCATAAAATCAAATTGTGAGTTGGGATACATAACTAAATAGAGAGCTAAGATGTGCAGGTCACTGAATACAGGTATGACTTGTTCTTACGTCTCATTTGTATGACTTGTTAATTATAAAATGTTACTTAAAAGTTTGTTTCTAAAATTCCTCTCAACTTTACGTGAATGAATATCCGACTTTGGTACCGTGCTGGCGTGTCTCTGTTCGACTTTGTCTGACCCCTTCCAATTGTGAGTCGTTTCGCAGCACTTTCAAGAAATTAAATCGGAGAACAAATTTCTGTCCCGTCGGGCTGCTTCCAAGTGTTCATCACAACGCCAAATTGAAATTCCTGAAACATCCTGAATTGATATTTAGTAATGCTCTCAGAATGTTGTTCGAATGTCGCTTCATGAATGGTATTCTAATGTATAACTGTGAGAGTAATCTGGTTCAACACATCAACAAAGAACCGTCGATAAAAACCGTTGTGGACTATCATTCGATATGTCTCGTGAATAAATCACACAACGGTTGCAAGAACATCAACGTTGCCGCCACAGCAGACAAATCAGGCAAGAATTCGTCGGGCCAGTATGTGACGGAGTGTTTTACGACAGGATACGGAATCTATCCATTTTCAATCAGTCTATTTCAACACTACAAAGAAAACCTAAAACTATTACTGAAGTACAAAACGACCATATCCGAACTCCAGAAGAAAACGTTAAGGTAGGCTGCTGCGTTTGGCGTCAGCAGTAGCAGCAAGCGTATGACGTAGGCCAAGACACACCCACTTTTTGTTTTATTTCTTAGAAAAGACATTTTGAAACCAGTTTTGTATTTTTTAATCGTGTGTCTAGCGATGCCAGACATCTGTCGTGTCACCAATAAAAGAAAGAAGGTACGCTGTCCGTCCAGACACTCGACTCGGTGTGTTGGCGAGCGAGCATACTTGGGCTCCTGACTCGACTATCCTGAAGTCCAGTCGTTGAAGAGGAGAAGTGACGAGTGACGTTGTCGTGACTTAGAGTGACTTTGTCGTGAAGAAAAGATTGAACAGTGAGGAGTGATTGAGCAGTGAGCAGAGTGACATCGTGATGAAAATGGGTGGGATCTTTCAACTGTTGCTGATGTTGCTGCTCGCCATAATCACGATCCAGTACCCTGACAGCAGCGGTGTATCGTGGTACTCATCGGACGTTCATCCATCCATCACCTTTTCGAGAAATGGCAAAATGTTGGGATCGACGATCTTCACACCAGTTGGATTTCCGAATAACGCCTTCGACCAAAGTGAGAAGCTACTTTACTTCTCGAGTAACAGTCATCACTTCACCGATGACTATCCAGAATTTGTTCCTATGACCTGGGAGATCAATTCGTGCAACTGTAAAAGGTTCATAGAAACTCCGATTGATTTAGAAATTCAGATTAATCCTCCTCCGATTAACCCTCCTCCTCCGCATACTTCTCCTTCGTTAGAAGCTCCTTGAACGAGTTATCTAACAACAACACCAATACCACCAACTCCCAGTGTTGCATGCTTATTCCCTCAGACTTTTCTGACTTGTCACTGTCTCAGAGAATGCTGCAGATGTTGTGTGAATATGAGACTTTGTGTCAGTGGTAAACGTATTCTGAATACTATACGTGTTTTTGCATGACTTAAACCCTCAAGAGTTGCAGATGGTGGTGAATGCGAGACTTTGTGTCAGCTGTAGACGGATTCTGAATACTATTGTGTGACCTGCGTGATTCTGAATACAAATCTTACTTTGTCTCAGAGTTGGATCAAATGCGTTGCAGATGTTGCTAGTTGTGTGAATGCGAGACTTTATGTCAGCAGTAGACTGATTCTGAATACTATACGAGTGTTGCATGCTTATTCCCTCAGACTTTTCTGACTTGTCACTTTGTCTGAGAATGCTGCAGATGTTGTGTGAATATGAGACTTTGTGTCAGTGGTAAACGTATTCTGAATACTATACGTGTTGTTGCATGACTTAAACCCTCAAGAGTTGGTGGTGAATGCGAGACTTTGTGTCAGCTGTAGACGGATTCTGAATACTATTGTGTGACCTGCGTGATTCTGAATACAAATCTTACTTTGTCTCAGAGTTGGATCAAATGCGTTGCTGATGTTGCTAGTTGTGTGAATGCGAGACTTAATGTCAGCGGTAGACTGATTCTGAATACTATACGAGTGTTGCATGCTTATTCCCTCAGACTTTTCTGACTTGTCACTACCAATTCTGAGACGTTGGTGAATGCGTGACTTTGTCTGCAATGTAGACCAATTCTGAGACGTTGGTGAATGCGTGACTTTGTCTGCAATGTAGACCAATTCTGAGACGTTGGTGAATGCGTGACTTTGTCTGCAATGTAGACCAATTCTGAGACGTTGGTGAATGCGTCTGAATCCATCTTAACTCTCTTATGAATCTTATCATCTAAGTTGGTTGAGAGTGTTAATTATCATCTACGTTGGTTGCGAGGTGAGTTTAACACTTGCACTGTGCTCACAAGAGTTTAGTTGACTGTCGAGACAAAGTCGCACATTCACTAGCAACAGTCAAGTGCTCAGATGTGCAATTCGCCTTCCTGTTACACCTCATGGAATAGACACACAAACTCAGCTCTGAACATCATATACATTTTATTTACACAGAGTACATACCACACATTATATTAACAGAGTACATACCACTGATATTTACACAAACTAGAGATAACAGAGTACATACCACACACGCCTGATATTTACACAAACTAGAGAATCCATTACAAACCTCGAGAGAACTGCAAGCATCTGTCACACAAGTATACGTCTTCAACAGTCTTGCCCAGTTGTCTCAACATCAAAATAACTCTTTTTGAATGTTCATTGTCTTTAGCTAAGTTGGTGAGTTTTTGCGTGACTTTGTTTGCAATGTTGACTAATTCTGAGACGTTGGTGAATGCGTGACTTCGTCTGTAAATGTGAATGCGTGACTTCGGCCAGTTTGATAAGAACGATGAAGCATTAGAATCCTGTAAACAAAAACTGGATAAGTGCCAGAGTGAGTTAGACGCTAAAATTAATGAAATAAGTTTATTTAGTCAAGAGGCAGACGGGGCTTGTTGTGAAGGCCGCAAGGTTTGTGGTGAACCTCTTCCCACACTGATGACGGTGGCTCGGATGGCTGGATCAAGGCCTCGAGGCGTAACTGGTAGTGGTGTAACCCATTTTCTGATTTATAGTGATTTTTTCTCTGTCAAACTACTCATTAAGAAGTAGGATGCATTTGTCATTATGAACCCATGCCGCCTTCCTTGGCTTGATGCTGCCGTTGCTGTTTTCTATCATGGGTGGAGGCAGAAGAAAGGTAATAGAAATGGATGCGGCTCCCATAAAAAGGGAAATAAAGGAGTGCCAATATCGGTTATTGTATTTGTACTTCTCGTGCTGTGTAATAAATTATCAACTCTGCAGCTGCACCCCCTCGTTAACCCACCGTCACCCCCCCCCTCTCCTCCTACCCTAGTGACTGGCGACGCAGTTTGAATGGTTGTTAAGGAAAAGAAAATATCAATAAAGACCATGGAAGAAGAAGTAGTGGGTAAAGGTTGTAGTTTTTCGAAGTTCCTTAACGGCACCAAGAATTGTAACGTCTGCTTCGTTCTTCTACTGGTCCTTTGTCCTTCTACTGGTCCGTCGAATGTAGTTATCTTATACAATTTTGAAAAGTCTTGAATGTTCCGCGTGCAAGCAAAGAAAATTAAACGCCGCAGATATTAATGACGTGTAAGACATCGAGACGTGCCCCTTTGTCAAGCTTTAATTTCCCGCCATCAGCTCGTTTGAAGATCACTCGAATGGCAGCAGTGTGACGTGTAATTTGTAAGTCAAAAGATGTTAATGGTAAAACTGCTTGACTGTTAGATAGGTCCACTGCTTTCTCTCCTCGCTTGGATAAATAACATTGGGTATATATTTCCTTAATCTCTTTCTTGTAATGTTGTGTGACGGTTTGCCGTGTTGTTGTTAGATTAGATAAGCGTGTGATGAATATTGCTGGGGTAGTAACCTCACTCCCGCGCACCTGTACGAAAAGGTAGGCCTTGGAACTGACAAGGTGGGGAGGATGGAGGTGGCGTCAGGGTGTCGGTAGAGGGCCAAGCACTGCATCCTGCTCTCCACACACCACAACTGCCAACGCACCACCCAGCCCGACTACACCCAGGAGCCGTGTACTACAATAACCAGCACGCTATCCAACCTTTTAAAACTCCAAGTAAAAACTGCAGAGCGCGCCCTCGGCAACCAAGAGTTATCATCCATCGTCTACAAAGGTTACCCGCAAAGGCAATCACAACATGTCCATTCACTCAAATTATTTGCGATTCCAGCCCCCACCTCCAACAACCTCCCCCCCCCCCCCCCCTTTTTTTTCTAACAACAATGGAGACGGCTCAAGGGCAACAAAAAGTGCAGAAAAAAAGCCCGCTACTCACCGCTCCCACAACAGACAAAAGTAAAGAGTGGCCAAAAGAGAGGTCAATTTTGAGTGCAGAGGTGTCTCCATACGAGGGCGGACAAGGCCCCTGTATATGGACAGCATCTGTGCGGGGGAGAAAAACTGGCGGAGACGATACAGAACGCCCAACCTCGAGGATGACGTAATGGCTTGTTGTCTGCTTCGTGTCTAATGGGCGTTTGGGGAACGTTGTGTGGTACAGTAGTACCTGCACCACACCTGTGTGTTTAGAAAAGGAAGTGGAGTACAAAGGCTAGCTGTGACACAAGGGCTGACGGACGGCTACACCCAAGCCCGTGTCACGAGCAGTGATTTGCCGCAATACTTGTCCCCGATAGGAGAAAGCGCCGGGTTATCTTTTCCTTTATAAAAAAGTATAATCAACGGAGATGGGACATATAGGGGGTGAACCATTGCCATATTTTTTTGGGGGGGCAAGGCAATTTTTTTTTCTTTGTAACATATTTACAATTATTATGCTTTTATCTTTCTAAACATTGATGAAAAACTTTTAATTTGATCCATCATTGTCATGAGTCCTTACAGTAATGTGGAGCGTTTACTTTTCTCAACGCCTATTAGATGATATTTTTTTTATAAAGAAAACCCTTTTTAATGCTTTCACTGCACACACACACACACACACACACACACACACACACACACACACACACATCATTCTCATCATCAAATCATCACCTTTTCCTTTGCAAGTCCCTGTACTGCTTACTATACACCACCAGCCCTAAATACGTTGCCTTCTGCTGCACACGTCAGACGCGAGGAGCGTTTAACATTTATTTGGTTTGTATAGATTAGTTTTCTTGTTATTGTTACGTTGACCATTGAAACACTGCAGTAAGAAGGCTCATCTTTTGCCAGCAGTTCCAAGCGTGATACAGAACGCAAAAAGCACCACCGTGGTATGGCGCATCAGGCCCCGTGCAGGTGGCCGGCCTCGGTCTTTTTGTGATTTTGCCGCAGCAGCTTTTTCCCCCTGTATGCTCTTTTCTTTTATTCACATTTAATATCGTCTTGCGCGTCCGAGATAATGCCTCCCTCATTTCTTTTATTTTGTTTTACCCATGCAAGCTCGTTCGTCATATCCAATCATAATCTTCACAAACATAGAATCATCGTAAAGTTTGTCCCCGTCAAGAGGAGGAGCTTTCGCTTAATGATGAGGTTACACAACACGCATAGGACTCCGCCTCACCTTGACCACCTGACGGACCTGTCGGAAGGTTTTTGTTTGTAAGATAAAGAATCACCTGTGTGTGTGTGTGTGTGTGTGTGTGTGTGTGTGTGTGTGTGTGTGTGTGTGTGTGTTTACATCCCTGGCTATAGCGCCGGTAGGCTTTCTTCAGGGGCCAGATGGTCGGTTCAAGCCCGTCATGGCGCAGGCAATTTTTTTTTATAGTGGCGCCAGTTATGCTCGACTCAAGCTGCCCCCGGGAACTTATTCTTGATTCACTGGACGGTTTCTTTTAGAGTAGAGTCCGGGTCGATGGGTGGTCTTCTGGACAGCATGTGGATAGTCTTAGGCCACTCGGCGGTGACTGAAAAATCTCAGGTGATAGCGTGGGGATTCGAACCGACGTTGTCAATGGCATATTGAATGTGAACCCAGCACGCTAACCACTCAGCCACCGCCTATGTGTTAATGTATTTATGAATATTCATTTGTGTACACACAATTATATTTTGAGCGCTCGCACCTCTGTGTGTGTGGGGAGGGGTGACAGAGATAGATAGACAGACAGACAAACAGAGGCAAAGAAGTATATATACATTCAGACAGATAGACAGGCAAACAGACAAAAAAAATCGAACCGAAAGACATATATAGGGAATAACAAGCAAAGAGACAGACCGACCGTCAAATGCTCAAATCGTCAAACAAATGTGCCGAATATGCAGACGCAGATGACATATATGCAAACTGAAACGCTGATTGTTCGAAAGACTGGCAATCCAAAAGACATCAGTAGAGACAAAACAAAAACATAACAACACAACTGTTTCGGAGTATAATCATACCGTGGGAGTAAGGACTCATCAGGAAAGTCTCCACCGCAGGATGGGAGATGTGAAGGTTGTGTAGCTTTCGAAAACAATTTTTGTTTATGTAGGAAAGTCACTTTTTTTTTCCGACCAGCTGAACACTATCACCATCAGTTTTGGCTTATTAGTAAAGATCAGCATTGACATATACGAGTAAATAAGAAATACATCGAATAAATAATATGAATCGTACCACTGCAACCAATAAAAAAAAAAAACATCGAATTCCAGTTTATCATGTTAAGAGAAAATGTTTAATGATTTATTGGTAAATGTCAGATCTCCAATACGACGTAAATTAGTATCCAGTGAAGACTTTGGGAGATGTTAAACACACACACACTTACTAAATATGTTTAAAGCATTTTTAAGACAATTCAAATTAAAAACAAGGACAGTAGTAACTGAGCTTTTCCCTTCTATTCTTCCAGACTCTATACATGAGCATCGCCTCACAGTTTTCTTACACGTCAATTAAACTCTGCTCGAAGGTTCCAGGTCTGAACACCTTCATTAGCTTGTCTCTCTATATCCACGACGCTATAATGCTGATAGACACAAGGAGTTATTAATGGGGCCGCCCGGCGTGGAGTCCCTCGTGGATGGTAAGCAGGAGGGCTGTCAGGCCGTCACCCTCGGATGAAGCAAGGCAGTCAGGGTCAGCCAGTTCCGGCTCCTAAAGACTCACCAGAGGTGTTTCGAGTGTCAGGCCACGGCGCGTCGCTCTGCTGCCGCCATTCCTCGTTCCTTCCTTGGTGGTGGTGTTAGAGACTTGGGGTCGTATTATAAGACATTTCGCCGCCCAAGAACACACATTTGACAAGGCTTTCGTAGGAGTTGTGGGCATTTCCAGGAGTAGTTTTATGACCCTGGTGGGAGACTGACCCTTCTCCTATACCGTGAACCTGAAGAAACACTCATTAGGACCCGACAGACCCCCTCTTTGGCCTCTAGAAATCTCTGATGTGAGTAGCGAAAGTGTCTTATAATACCGACCTCGGTGTGCGGAAGACAGAGATAGAATGAACAGATAAATTAGTCCTTACTCAATAGCTCTGCGGCGGCCTAGTCCTGTCCGAATCATTGTCTGATAAGATCTTGAGCCACGGAGATTGTTTATCCGTAACGTATATTCTCATTCCATATTAAACTTGCAAAGTGTCTCAGAATTTATACTCATTCTCATGTCAGGGTATTTAGTACGCAATACAAACCGGGAAAGTGTACGCTATGCTGTCTGGTACCGGGAATCAGTGGTTGACTCTCATGATGTATCTGTAATCATGCATCTCCTATATAGGGAATGATTTATGCAGCACTCTATCGACTTTAGATGGCGTTTAGTACATCTCCAATTTCCCCCCTACCTTTTCTATTAATCTCCTCCACCTGTTATTAATCTTATTGATTTGTTTCGCATAATGTTTTAAGACAGTGGGATTCAACAATTACTGAAGCGAGAAAATACCAACTTCTTACTCCTAAGGGCCATATTTTCAAACGAATCGGACTCCCGTTATGACTGTTTCCCAAGGCCACACAGAAGATTAACCTGTTTGTCATGGGTGATTTTACCATTCGGGGTGCAGAAGGCGTGTGCAACTATCACCAGCATCACAAAACAGTCCATGAGAACCACAGCCACTTCATCGAGAGGCTTTTCAAACAGGCGAACCGAGGCGCCGATACCTTTAAGAATAAGACCTCCTTCCATCCAGCCAATCAGCTCCCGTAGCTAGCCAGACACTCCCTCCATCCAGCCAATCAGCTCCCGTAGCTAACCAGACACTCCCTCCATCCAGCCAATCAGCTACCGTAGCGATCTTCCCTACAAAAGGTGTAACTAGCTCTAGATTTCGCTCCATGCAATGTCAACTCCGAGCTCCCTAAAACGACATATCCCAAACCGAGGTGATGTGGTAAATCTCAACCCTGTATACTGTGTATAGGGTAAGCAAAGGGAAAAAGATACCCCATCTCAAGAAATCAAAATCCCGTGGCTGGCCCCCGAGCCAAGATAACCTTCAGAAGGCTAAATGGACATAAAGCTTGGATTGCCTCACGCAGCTAACCCACAAAAAAAAGCAAACACTCAAAAACAAAAGCAAAGCTGCATGGAAGTAAGGGTGGAATTACCCTTCCAAGAAAACTCACACACTCGAACGAACACTCAAAAACACAATAAAAGCACCATGCACGTAGTGGTGGACATACCCCTCGAAGAAAACTCGCGAACTCAAACAAGCATTGAGAAATACAATAAAAGCAACATGGACGTGCGGGCTGAATTACCTCTCGATGATAACTCACAAGGTGAAGTGTTCCTTCAGACACACAATAACAACAAACACGGAGCGATGGAAGGCACAATGTCGCGTTTATCAACCCCCTGGCAACGCCTACGGAAGGCTATTGTGCGCCGCACGTACAAGTGTGTGGCCAGCCTGCTGCTGCTCCTGCTGCTGGCCGGCCACGTGGTCACCCTGGCCTACGCCTACCATCAGCAGGGCCAGAGTGACCTCCTGCGGGGCATTGCCGCGCTGTGCTCCGTGCTCGTCCTCCTCCTGACGCACGGACATGATTCCCTGCGTAGGGCGTGGCTCGCCGCTCACGTCACCTATAGTGACGATCTCGCGCGAGGCGCCCTCCGCGTGCTAAACAACCTGCATGCACAGCCCCTGCTGCACGGACTGGGCCTGGGACCCCCAGACGCCCTGCACACCCTCACCTACTGGTGGTGGGTCCTGCAAGGGCTGCTGCTCGCTACCCTGGCGAGCTTCATCTCAGGACCCAGCACCCCGGACAAAGACAACCCTGACGATGACAACCCTGGCGCTGACCCTGACAGTGATCCTCACCCTGTGGGTGACTTTGAAGTGGAACTGAGGGAGGTGGTGGTGGCGGTGGAGGATGGACAGCAGAAGTGCATTATAGTAGGCATGAATGCATAGAGTAAACAAAGACGGTGATTCAGGTGACGTGTTAAAGTTTGCCCATGGTGTTTTCCTGATCCCTTGGGTCATAAATAAGTGATCTGGAAGGGGGGCAGAAAAAAATGTCCCTTAGGGTCCCAAGGGGGGGGGGGGGGCAGGGGTTTCGGGGTATACGAAAATACATCGCTTACATATCGCATTAATTTCTCCTAGCAGGTAACATTAATTCGTGAATGATATACCGTTTCTTATGTTCTATTGCATGAAGAATCCGAATATACCATTATTTTGTCGATTAAGTTTAGCCAAAAAACAGTATGAGTCATTTATGCAAGAAAATGGTCGGTAATAAATATGATCATTGGTATAATCCTTCCAGAAACATGTATATAGACTTGAATACTGAAAATGTTTTCTAAATAAAAGTTATGCACCATTGAATTACCTATAAAATGATACCAAAACGAAAGTTCTATGTTGATAAATAAGAAAATAAAAGTGAATTATGTATGGGTAACATTTCATGACCTCACTCACAGATAGTCCTGAGACCCATTAGTTAGGGTTAACTTTTTTGTTTTGGCATATATGTATAACTTATCACACAACATAAATTTTTCTGGAACATTGCCGTGATTTATCTTTTTAGGTACAGATATACAAAGGTACATACGTGAGAAAGTAAAATGCATATGAAAAATACAGGCCATATTTTTTATACACTTATTTAACTTTCACAATTTAAGTTTCAGAATAATGTGCAGTTCATGTAAATACTGTGTCTTAATCCATCATTAGCTCAAAGGTATAATAAGCGTACCGTTTCTAGACATGCATAATGTGTTTTGTTTACGTAATCTCTATATACAGTTTTCATCTAGTAAATAGTATATGAATTTTATATTTCTCCTAATGCATCACTTTCACGTATTACATGATTGTACTACCCTACATAAAACAAAGCTGTCAATTTTACATATAACTAATGAAAATGATAATCACTTATCAATTTAAATGAAAAAGACTGCTTATTAAAATTAAATTATAATTTTATGTCATGAAAAATGCCTCGAATCACAGATTGAAATACATGAGTAAAGTTATCTCATTATTTTGTGTAAAAATAAAAGTATCCTTCTATTTACAAACTGCTGCACAGACATTTACATAGGGCTGTGCAGGGTAGGCCCTTCTTAAAGCAACTGCAGGCTCGGCTACATGGTCTCTTACAGCCACATTTTACTAGTTCCTGGCAGACTGATGCAACCTGTGGGACAGACATCCACCGAGGAAGTAACTTCCCATCAGTTTCCTTCCATCCATACAAGCAAGGGTCTGGTTCACGAACTTGTGAGTCATGGGCAGATATCCAGATACTGCTCTGGTAGAGAGCTCTTTGACAATGGTGATACAGAGCATTTTGAGTTGGAGGAATCATTTCTACATTCTGGTAGCGCTGGCAGAACGTCTGCTTCCTTAACTGGTTTACTGATTTAGTTTGTGTGTCTCCTCCATAGACTTTAACAATGTAATGCTCAAGAGAGGTGAACAGCTGACTTTCCATTTTGAGTTCCATAAAAGGCTGGAAAGAACCCATTGCTTCGATCACCTCATGAGAACACTTTCTCAGGGCAGTAAAGCACATCCTTTTTGATCGACCTTTAAAAGCAGAGGTTGAATCACACCCGGTTACTGCATGAACAAGAGGAAGGGCACTGCAAAATCTTTTACCAAGGGCTTCTACAATTGCCCTGATGCTCAAAATGCGCCGATGCTTTCCCGTACCATAACTAATGTAGACTTCACAGCTGGTGACAGATGTAGCTTCAAAGAGTGGGAAATGATAAAGTAGAATAATAACTACATCAGAATCGCAGGTCCTCACCAAAACATTTGCATGACCTATCCTCAGTGCATGAAGAATATGTAGTACCATTCGACTGTCAGCTTCCTCTTTGCAAAACTGCCCTTCCATGTCTTCTCCTCGTCCCCAATGCTTGACTGTCTTTCCATCAGCACTGGAAATATACAAGTCACCTGGGATGCTTTGGGTGTCAACTGGGTTATCTCCAAGGAACTTAAAGAGCTCTGCTTTATTTTTGCTGTCTCTCAAGAATTCTGTCCAATTACCTGGTATTTTCACATTTGAATCAACTTTTATTCGCACTCCTGTTCCTCTTCCTGATCTTGTGGCATCTTTGATAGACTGCTCCTTATATGTGTCCCATACAATATGGAGCGACGAGACCTTTCTTAGCTCACATTGAATATACTTCTTAAAACACATGGTCTTAAAATCTGTGAATGTTGCAATTCCACGTCCTGGAACTAACATGTGAATGAGTGCCCCACCATCCACAATGAGACAATCATATGACATAGTTTGCTCCACAGAAATAGGGTTATTTGACTCAGAAACTGCTTTCTCCAGACAGTGAATTATTTCTGATTTCTTTGAAGAATACATAACTTCTTCACTCTCAGCCATAGATGGTGGAAAAGCATGGACCTCATGAGAGAAAAACAAGTCTAAATCTCCTTCACGAGTATTTGTTGCAATGTACATTTGGCTGAAAAGTGAGCTTGAGTGTTTTAGTATCTGCACTTTCTTTGGCTTCCGTTTTACTGCTTTCTTGCATTTAAAGAAGATAAATGAGTTCTTTTTGATAGGGTCCTCAAAAGCTACTTTTCTCTCAAGGAGAACATTTTTTACAAAGCTGTTGAACTGTTCTTGACCTCGTTTGTCAAAGCTGCTGACTGAATGTTTGTCATTACTGTATTTCCCATCAAGATTCATTAAATCTCCTCCATTTTCTAGGAAAGGATTTCCTCGGCTTCTGATTGCATCGCTTAGGTTTTGGACATCATGGAGAAAGTCAATTTGTTGCTTAGTTCCCTCATCATGATGGAAAAAATCAGATGTTGTGTCGGTATATCCACCCATAAAGTCTTCAAGCATCCGGCTTACCAAAGGACCACAGAGGGACCATTTCACCAGAGATGTTGGATCTTGTGTAAGCCCAATCACACCACCAGAGCTTTTCACTATTTTGTTCATTTGTTCATGACTTTGGTCAATAGCAAGGGCAGAGAACCGCTTTGATGATCTTTTTACCACAAAGTTTCCCTCCTTGAATTCTTTGTAAATTGCATCTGGTAGTTCTTTAAGATCCTGAATATGAACAGAAACCCAACGAGCATACTTTATGTGGTCAGTAGAGAAGAACAAAGGGGCAAGATGCTGTAGGCTTTCCAAATAGAGGCAGAAGTCAGTATTCCTTTGAGCTCGAATAAAAGTTAATACAATTGCTTGTAACTTCAAAATGAGAAGCCAAAAGTTGAAAGTTGGAGCGTCTGTCATAGATGTAGTCCATTCTTCCAATGACACATCTGGTTTACATTCCTGATGTGCTTCATGCAGTAGTAAGGTCATTGCAGTGTATGTTACCTCATGAGAATACCTTGATTTTGTTACATGTGCTGCTTTTAAGAGGGCATCTGCTGTTCCAGTAGTTGCTATTCCAGCTTCTGTAATGGCTGTAGACCAACCTGAACCTTCTAACAGGTCGCCAAGACATACTAATGCCTGCTTCTCTAAATGGAATCCTCCTAGCATCACAACCATATTACCAACTGTTTGTGGGAGAGCCCACTGTAATTTCTTCATCAAAGCATATACAGGCTGGTCTCCAGTAATGACAGGCACTTGTCCTTGGTTTAGAAATGTTGTACTCTTGATCACTAACTTCATTGCATGTAATATCATTGCAGGGTCATTTGATGATTGCTTGAAAAGCGGGAAAAGTCCACTAAGAGAAGGAATAACCTCTGTACCACGAGCTCCATGATAGGCAGACCATGTAATGCTGAGATGCTCATTGTTGCTGTCACGGTTCTTTAAACAAGAGATCACTGTTTTTGCCCATTCTTCTTCTTTAGAGATCTCGTTAGGGAGAATATCTTGGTCATTGTTAGTGATCCTAAAGAACTCTTGAGGTGGTACATTGAGTAGAACAGAAAGTTGAGGAATGTTTGTGTATTCATCAGGCAATTTCATTGTTTTGAAGCAAGATTCTGGTACGGGTAACTCTCTTTCTTTTCCAGCATTCAGAGCACTGCGTAATTGAAACAATGATATTGCAGTACCATGAAAAGATTCTTTAGATGTAGTTGAAGAAGGGTTGTGGTCTATATTATCTACAGCACTCACTGTGAAAAGCCCACGGCGTAGACCAGGCGGGATTACAGTACCCTCCAATGAGAATTGTGTCAATGCAGATTGAGCAAGCTTACGCTCAAGATACTGAACACGATTGAAATTAATTGACAGACCAAGTTGTGCTAGCCTGGTCACAGCCTTTTGACTCCTGAAAAGTGAGTGGAGGAAGAGACCAATATAGACAGGCAGTGGTGTTTCTAATGAGGACTTAGCTTGCTTTACCTTCAAAGAACAGTTATAAAGTATTAGCTGAGCAAGACTAAGTGTAGACTGTTCTGTTTCAGTGTCAGTATCACATGATGGACCATGTATAAGCATTCCAATAAAAAATGTAAGTGCTTCTGGTACTGAAGACTGTTGGCAATTAATTGGGAAACCATTTTTCTCAGCAGAATATGCATCCTTGTCTGTTATATGACGCGTTATCTCCCTGCGACATATAAGTGCAGCTTTAGCAAGAGTTTGGTAGTCACTTGACAATCGGGCACGGTTTCCACAAACAGATGTTGTCACAAGGTCTTTCATGGTCTCAGTAGTGACAAGCATAATGCCTCTTCCAAATCCAGGTTCCTCTCGAAGGTCTGGGTACCTTTGAAGCACAACTTTCTTTAATTCAGTACGGTCAATCCCAGCACTGTTACCATGCAATTGCTTGCGGTAGCATGCTTCTTCATGGAGGTCTTTCAAAGCAAAGTGGGTTCTACCAGCTGAAATATTTTCGTCTATCATAGCTAACACTTCTTCAAAGGCACGTTGGTGAGCAGTGTTTTCAGACAATGTTTGCTTTTCCTTTGTCATGGCATCATAACGGCGGCGAAATTCCACAATACAGTTTGTATGATACTTAAGTTCATTTGCTACAAAGTCACCTACCGAGACATTATTGAGAACTTGATTTTCATTCATTGCCAATGCCTTCTGTTTCACTTCATCAGTCAGACTTAGTTTTTGGAACTCATGAAGGGGTCTTTTCCAGGTGCCTTCTTGGGTACAGAACAAACACAGCTTTGGTATTGCATCCCCTGATCTTCCACTTGATCTTGCATTTCTTGTGACAGATGATTCATTTTCTGAAGTTGAAGGTAAATCATGCTGCAGTCTGTCTTTCCGAAACTTCAGCCGGCAATTCTTGTGCCATTTCGCTTTTTGATCTGAGAGAACTTCAACTAAACATAAATCTGGAGTTAGGTATTCAAGAATAACTATGCCCGCTGATCTACATGCCTGCAAGTCCGTGAGAAATGTTTCAGAAGCCTTTATGTCTTCCTTATTTTTACTGCGAGCTGGGCATCTAAGATTATCTTGAGAAGGACCCTGACACAGCAGACATCGAGACCACGCCATTATGGTATGCTGCTCCAACCATTTGCATGCGACTGGTTTCTGTAAATGGAGTAAAAAGAAGACTCTAGACTAAATAAAGTCATGCAACTAGTTTTGCAAGTTTAAATGTTATACCTCAAATAAACTTGTTTTACAATAGCAGTCGTAAACACACAAAGTACCTCAAAATTTAATCACTGTTTGTATGGAGCAGTTCTTACCTGTGAAACTTTTTCCCTTCAAGACTACACTATACTGTCATTTATAGGCTACATTAGTGACCAATATATCAGCATGCAGTTGGTTTCTGGAAGTGGAGAGAAAAAAATATATCAAACTAAATCAGGTCATACGACAACTATCATAGTTCGAAACAGATCCTAAAATAGCCTTCCATCACACAATCAAACACTTCAATGATACACATAGGCCTATGTATCCAAATAGATAGCAAGGTTTACCCTAACTAATGGATCTCAGGACTATCTGTGAGTGAGGTCATGAAATGTTACCCATACATAATTCACTTTTATTTTCTTATTTATCAACATAGAACTTTCGTTTTGGTATCATTTTATAGGTAATTCAATGGTGCATAACTTTTATTTAGAAAACATTTTCAGTATTCAAGTCTATATACATGTTTCTGGAAGGATTATACCAATGATCATATTTATTACCGACCATTTTCTTGCATAAATGACTTATACTGTTTTTTGGCTAAACTTAATCGACAAAATAATGGTATATTCGGATTCTTCATGCAATAGAACATAAGAAACGGTATATCATTCACGAATTAATGTTACCTGCTAGGAGAAATAAATGCGATATGTAAGAGATGTATTTTCGTATACCCCGAAACCCCTGCCCCCCCCCCCCTTGGGACCCTAAGGGTCATTTTTTTCTGCCCCCCTTCCAGATCACTTATTTATGACCCAAGGGATCAGGAAAACACCATGGGCAAACTTTAACACGTCACCTGAATCACCGTCTCTATTAGTCATGCCCACTATAACAGCAACATGCACGTAACGGTTGAATTACCTCTCGAAGATAACTCACAAAGTGAAGTGTTCCTTGAGACACACAATAACAACAAACACGGAGCGATGGAAGGCACAATGTCGCGTTTATCAACGCCCTGTCAACGCCTATGCAAGGCTATTATGCGCCGCCCGTACAAGTGTGTGGCCAGCCTGCTGCTGCTCCTGCTGCTGGCCGGCCACGTGGTCACCCTGGCCTACGCCTACCATCAGCAGGACCAGAGTGACCTCCTGCGGGACATTGCCACGCTGTGCTCCGTGCTCGTCCTCCTCCTGACGCACGGGCATGACTCCCTGCGTAGGGCGTGGCTCGCCGCTCACGTCATCTATAGTGACGACCTCGCGCGAGGTGCGCTCCGCGTGCTATACGACCTGCAGGCACAGCCCTTACTGCACGGACTGGGCCTGGGACCCTCCGACGCCCTGCACACCCTCGCCTACTGGTGGTGGGTCTTGCAAGGGCTGCTGCTCGCTACCCTGGCGAGCTTCATTTCGGGACCCAGCGCCCCTGACGATGAGAACCCTTACGATGACAACCCTGATGATGACAAATCTGATGATGACAACCCTGACGGTGACCCTGGTCTTGATCTTGACCCTGTGTTTGAAGAGGATGACTTTGAAGAAGTGGAACTGAGGGAGGTGGTGGTGGTGGTGGGGGCAGTGGATTGGCAGTTCAGGGTGGGGGCTCTAGTCCCCCCTCCTGTCCCGCCCGTCCACCACCCTCGGGGTGAGGAGGAGGGTGAAGACGAGGATGAGTTTGAGGACGTGGATCAGAGGGAGGTGATGGAGGCGGTGGAGGAGGGGCAGTTCGGGGTGGGGGACCTTGCCGCCCCTCCCGAGCCGCCTGCCGAGGAGATTGAAGAAGAGGATGGCTTTGAGGAGGTGGACCGGGTGGAGATGGACCGGGAAGAGGTGGTGGAGGTGGTGGTGGGGCAGTTCGGGGTGGGCGCTGTTGCCGCCCCTCCGGACCCGCCCGCCCGCCACCCTGGTCCTGTTGAGTAAGGAGGGTGAAGGCGAGGATGACTTTGACGAAGTAAGCGAGAGGGACGTGGCAGCGATGGAGTAAGGCCACTGCAGAATGTATAAAAAAAAGAAACTAAATAAAAAAAAATTTAAAAATATAAAACCCCAAAAAAAACTTAATATGAAATATAAAAGATTAGGATTAAGATTAATGAAAAATATCAAACCAAATACAAAATACATAAAAAAACGAAAAATAAAAAGAAGTAAAAAAAAAAATCAAACCCCCAATACAAAATGTAAGGGTAAAGGTTAAGGATGACATTTATTTGCGTCAAAAAGGAGCAATGGTTTCACCCGACGAGAAGAAAACTTGTAAAATCGCCACAGTATTAATGAAAGTTCCGTTCACAGCTTGGAAATAACGACCGGTAAACTTGGTTAAGCTTTAAGATCGATCAAAACAAAACAAAAGTCATCGGTGAGTGAGTATATGTCTTGAACGACTTGAGAAACAAAAAAAAAAGACAATAATTAATCTCACATTGCAGTTCAAAATGTCCTTGCGCAATGGAACATCCGAAACAAATACCGTGTGTGTGTGTGTGTGTGTGTGTGTGTGTGTGTGTGAGTGAGTGAGTGAGTGAGTGAGCGAGTGAGTGAGTGTGCGTGTGTGTGGCGGGGGGAGGGTACTGTGTGTGATGACAGTGATGGCGTGTAGTAAGTTTCCTTTCCAGGTAATGTTGTGTGATATGTTTCCTTTTCAGGTAATGTTGTGTTATATGTTTCCTTCCCAGGTAATGTTGTGTGATATGTTTCCTTTTCAGGTAATGTTGTGTGATATGTTTTCTTCCCAGGTAATGTTGTGTGATATGTTTCCTTTTCAGGTAATGTTGTGTGATATGTTTCCTTTCCAGGTAATGTTGTGTGATATGTTTCCTTCCCAGGTAATGTTGTGTGATATGTTTCCTTTTCAGGTAATGTTTTGTGATATGTTTCCTTCCCAGGTAATGTTGTGTGATATATTTCCTTTCCAGGTAATGTTGTGTGATATGTTTCCTTTCCAGATAATGCTGTGTGATATGTTTCCTTTCCAGGTAATGCTGTGTGATATGTTTCCTTCCCAGGTAATGTTGTGTGATATGTTTCCTTTCCAGGTAATGTTGTGTGATATGTTTCCTTTCCAGGTAATATTGTGTAATATGTTTCCTTTCCAGGTAATGTTGTGTGATATGTTTCCTTCCCAGGTAATGTTGTGTGATATGTTTCCTTTCCATTTAATGTTGTGTGATATGTTTCCTTTCCATTTAATGTTGAGCGATATATTTTTCCTTTCCAGGTAATGTTGTGTAATATGTTTCATTCCCAGGTAATGTTGTGTGATATGTTTCCTTTCCAGGTAAAGTTGTGTGATATGTTTCCTTTCCAGGTAATGTTGTGTGATATGTTTCCTTCCCAGGTAATGTTGTGTGATATGTTTCCTTTCCATTTAATGTTGTGTGATATGTTTCCTTTCCATTTAATGGTGAGTGATATGTTTTTCCTTTCCAGGTAATGTTGTGTAATATGTTTCATTCCCAGGTAATGTTGTGTGATATGTTCCATTTCCAGGTAATGTTGTGTGATATGTTTCCTTTCAGGTAATGTTGTGTGATATGTTTCCTTTCCAGGTAAAGTTGTGTGATATGTTTCCTCTCCATTTAATGTTGTGTGATATGTTTCCTTTATATTTAATGTTATCTGATATGTTTCCTTTCCAGGTAATGTTACTTTCCTTTCCAGGTAATGTTATGTGATATGTTTCCTTCCCAGGTAATGTTGTGTGATATGTTTCCTTTCCAGGTAATGTTGTGTGATATGTTTCCTTCCCAGGTAATGTTATGTGATATGTTTCCTTTCCAGGTAATGTTGTGTGATATGTTTCCTTTCCAGGTAATGTTGTGTGATATGTTTCCTTCCCAGGTAACGTTAGTGATATGTTTCCTTCCCAGGTAATGTTATGTGATATGTTTCCTTTCCAGGTAATGTTGTGTGATATGTCTCCTTCCCAGGTAACGTTTTGTGATATATTTCCTTCCCAGGTAATGTTGTGTGATATGTTTCCTTGCAAGGTAATGTTGTGTGATATGTTTCCTTCCCAGGTAATGTTGTGTGATATGTTTCCTTTTCAGGTAATGTTGTGTGATATGTTTCCTTCCCAGGTAATGTTGTGTGATATGTTTCCTTCCCAGGTGATGTTGAGTGATATGTTTCCTTCCCAGGTAATGTTGTGTGATATGTTTCCTTCCCAGGTAATGTTGTGTGATATGTTTCCTTTTCAGGTAATGTTGTGTGATATGTTTCCTTCCCAGGTAATGTTGTGTGATGTTTCCTTTCCAGGTAATATTTAGTGATATGTTTCCTTCCCAGGTAATGTTGTGTGATATGTTTCCTTCCCAGGTAATATTTAGTGATATGTTTCCTTCCCAGGTAATGTTGAGTGATATGTTTCCTTCCCAGGTAATATTTAGTGATATGTTTCCTTCCCAGGTAATGTTGTGTGATATGTTTCCTTCCCAGGTAATGTTGTGTGATATGTTTCCTTCCAAGGTAATGTTGTGTGATATATTTCCTTGCCAGGTAATGTTGTGTGATATGTTTCCTTCCCAGGTAATGTTTAGTGATATGTTTCCTTCCCAGGTAGTGTTGAGTGATATGTTTCCTTCCCAGGTAATATTGTGTGATGCGTTTCCTTCCCAGGTAATGTTTAGTGATATGTTTCCTTCCCAGGTAATGTTTAGTGATATGTTTCCTTCCCAGGTAATGCTGAGTGATATGTTTCCTTCCCATTTAATGTTGAGTGATATGTTTCCTTCCCAGGTAATGTTTAGTGATATGTTTCCTTTCCAGGTAATGTTGTGTGATATGTTTCCTTCCCAGGTAATGTTGCGTGATATGTTTCCTTCCCAGGTAATGTTGTGTGATATGTTTCCTTTCCAGGTAATGTTGTGTGATATGTTTCCTTTCCAGGTAATGTTGTGTGATATGTTTCCTTTCCAGGTAATGTTGTGTGATATGTTTCCTTTCCATTTAATATCGTGTGATATGTTTCCTTCCCAGGTAATGTTGTGTGATATGTTTCCTTTCCATTTAATGTTGTGTGATATGTTTCCTTTCCAGGTAATGTTGTGTGATATGTTTCCTTTCCATTTAATGTTGTGTGATATGTCTCCTTCCCAAGTAATGTTGTGTGATATGTTTCCTTTCCATTTAATGTTGTGTGATATGTTTCCTTCCCAAGTAATGTTGTGTGATATGTTTCCTTTCCATTTAATGTTGTGTGATATGTTTCCTTCCCAAGTAATGTTGTGTGATATGTTTCCTTCCCAGGTAATGTTTAGTGATATGTTTCCTTCCCAGGTAGTGTTGAGTGATATGTTTCCTTCCCAGGTAATATTGTGTGATGCGTTTCCTTCCCAGGTAATGTTTAGTGATATGTTTCCTTCCCAGGTAATGTTTAGTGATATGTTTCCTTCCCAGGTAATGCTGAGTGATATGTTTCCTTCCCATTTAATGTTGAGTGATATGTTTCCTTCCCAGGTAATGTTTAGTGATATGTTTCCTTTCCAGGTAATGTTGTGTGATATGTTTCCTTCCCAGGTAATGTTGCGTGATATGTTTCCTTCCCAGGTAATGTTGTGTGATATGTTTCCTTTCCAGGTAATGTTGTGTGATATGTTTCCTTTCCAGGTAATGTTGTGTGATATGTTTCCTTTCCAGGTAATGTTGTGTGATATGTTTCCTTTCCATTTAATATCGTGTGATATGTTTCCTTCCCAGGTAATGTTGTGTGATATGTTTCCTTTCCATTTAATGTTGTGTGATATGTTTCCTTTCCAGGTAATGTTGTGTGATATGTTTCCTTTCCATTTAATGTTGTGTGATATGTCTCCTTCCCAAGTAATGTTGTGTGATATGTTTCCTTTCCATTTAATGTTGTGTGATATGTTTCCTTCCCAAGTAATGTTGTGTGATATGTTTCCTTTCCATTTAATGTTGTGTGATATGTTTCCTTCCCAAGTAATGTTGTGTGATATGTTTCCTTTCCAGGTAATGTTGTGTGATATGTTTCCTTTCCATTTAATGTTGTGTGATATGTTTCCTTTCCAGGTAATGTCATGTGATATGTTTCCTTCCCAGGTAATGTTGTGTGAGATGTTCCCTTTCCATTTAATGTTGTGTGATATGTTTCCTTCCCAGGTAATGTCATGTGATATGTTTCCTTCCCATTTAATGTTGTGTGATATATTTTCTTTTCAGGTAATTTTCAGGTAATTGAGTCGGATCAGGACGCTAGTATTCTCCAAGGTGAACTCAACAGATTGTATGACTGGGCGGATAAATGGCAGATGGAGTTCAATGTAGGGAAGTGCAGTATTCTGGGTGTAGGTAGGAACAACCCCTCACATAACTATTGCTTAAATGACACTCTCATAAGTAGGTCTGGGTGCGAGAGGGATTTAGGGGTCTTAGTGAGCTCTGATCTACGTCCAAGGGCACAATGCATTCAAGCTAGAAATCGAGCTAATAGGGTACTGGGATTTATTTCAATGAGCGTAAGCAACAGAAGCCCCGAAGTCTTCCTCAAACTATATTTAGCATTAGTTAGACCTCATCTTGACTATGCGGTTCAGTTCTGGTCACCTTACTATAGAATGGATATCAAAATGTAAGAATCGGTGCAGAGGAGAATGACTAAGACGATTCAGGGGTTGAAAAACTTGCCATACGAGGGAAGACTCAAACAATTAAACTTGCATTCTCTAGAAAAGCGAAGGGTGCGTGGAGACATGATCGAGGTTTATAAATGGATGAAGGGCTTTAATAAGGGAGACATTTATAAGGTTTTGTTGGTAAGAGAACCGGGTAGGACACGAAGTAACGGGTTTAAACTGGATAAATTCAGATTCAACAGGGACATAGGCAAAAATTGGTTTACTAACAGGGTGGTGGATGAGTGGAATAGGCTTAGCAGTCATGTGGTGAGTGCCAATACAATTGTCACATTCAAAAATAGACTAGATAAATTCATGGACAGCGATATTAGGTGGGGTTAGATACACGGGAGCTTAGGGTCAAAGGAGCTGCCTCGTACAGGCCTACCGGCCTCTTGTAGACTCCTGCGTTCTTATGTTATTATGTTCTTATGTAATGTCATGTGATATGTTTCCTTCCTAGGTAATGTTGAGTGATATGTTTCCTTCTCAGGTAATTTTGTGTGATATGTTTCCTTCCTAGGTAATGTTGAGTGATATGTTTCCTTCCCAGGTAATTTTGTGTGATATGTTTCCTTCTCAGGTAATGTTGTGTGATATGTTTTTTTTCCAGGTAATGTTGCGTGATATGTGTCCTTCCCAGGTAATGTTGTGTGATATGTTTCTTTTCCAGGTAATGTTGTGTGATATGTTTCCTTTCCAGGTAGTGTTGTGTGATATGTTTCCTTTCCAGGTAATGCTGTGTGATATGTTTCCTTTCCAAGTAATGTTGTGTGATATGTTTCCTTTCCAGGTAATATTGTGTGATGTGTTTTCTTTCCAGGTAATGTTGTGTGCTATGTTTTCTTTCCAAGTAATATTGTGTGATATGTTTTCTTTCCAGGTAATATTTTGTGATGTGTTTTCTTTCCAGGTAATATTGTGTGATATGTTTCCTTCCCAGGTAATATTGTGTGATATGTTTTCTTTCCAGGTAATATTATGTGATGTGTTTTCTTTCCAGGTAATATTGTGTGATGTGTTTTCTTTCCAGGTAATGTTGTGTGATATGTTTCCTTTCCAGGTAATATTGTGTGATATGTTTTCTTTCCAGGTAATATTGTGTGATGTGTTTTCTTTCCAGGTAATGTTGTGTGATATGTTTCCTTTCCAGGTAATATTGTGTGATATGTTTCCTTTCCAGGTAATATTGTGTGATATGTTTCCTTTCCAGGTAATATTGTGTGATATGTTTTCTTTCCAGGTAA